>NC_081343.1:16252316-16309635 GCF_029784015.1 Lycium ferocissimum | reverse complement strand
ATATATGTCAGTTTGTACGCGGCTATGTGGGCCGATATATCATTGTGCATTATATTACAGATTTCATACGATTACAACTTTTATTTGATTTGAAAAAGATGAACAACATGTTTGTTTTCCGAAAAATTTTCATTATGTACTTATGTCATGATTTAAGGGCCAACACGTTTATGAGTATTGCGAGAGTCAGCAGGTTCGCTCGGCCCTAAAGTAAGGGTCGGGTGCCCATCATGCCCTATCGGAAGTTAGGGTGTGACAAGCGTCTTTCTGACCGCTGTAGTAGTAACGCCAAGTTTGACCTCCTAAACTCTCGATACAACTCAAGGTACCCCAAGCCTTACAGGCCGGTAATGGGCCCTAGTCATCTACTCACTGTTTTTGAAATCTTCTCGATAAATTATTCTGGAAACATACGAAAGGGCCTCGGTTACGTTAATCACCCTCCTCCCTTCTGTTGGGCTCGAAATGCGAAGATACAAATAGGTGAATTATATTCCTGGCTACGAAATATGCCACCCTATCTGCGCTTGTGCACCCTTTTGCCGTTCGAGGATGAATGGTTGTCTAATTGGTATCTGATGTAACGACCCATTTTGTCGTTACTGTAAATTTCGAAATATTCATGACACTGGATCTTGCAGACATGCTTGAACTCCCCTTGCAATTTAGGAACCATTAACTTGATCAGGAAATCGTATGAGTTGCGCATAAAGAATTGGATTTGGGCCCCCCAGCAGTGGTGCGGCAATGAACGGCCCCTTGGAACAAGCGGTATAACAAAGATTTCAATAGAGCGCGGTACAGCCTTGGGCGCGAGAAGTACAGCATTGGGGAAAGCGCGACTTCCCACGGATTAAGAGCGATGATTCCACCTATTTAAGTGACATTTCGGGAATTAACCTCATTTTTTCAAACCGTAAAGAGTCCAGCCGCCCATGGAGTATTTTTGGAGCAAAACTTGATGTTCTTTTAGAAGAAGTAATGCTCCTAACCTTCCCCATTCTTCCTTCCCATTAGAGATTCCTATCAAGAACCCCTCATCTAGAAATCACAAGAATGGGTATCACAATCTCTTAAGTTCCAAAGAGATGAATTCTTTGTTCTTCTTGATACAAAATCCTTGGGTTATTTTTCCCTTGTTCATTATCCCAACTTGGTTCCTAACCTAATCCTTCGTTTTCCCCATTAAAGCACAAATAGGCCTCTACTATGGAGATTGAAAATGGGTTTCTCAAAGATAAGTCTAAAATGGCAACTTGACCTAATTAGTGACTTAGAATAGTGTCATGATGTCATAAATGAAGGTTGATTGACCATCTAGCATTGTGAAAGTGAATCTAAAGGTGGAATAAATTTCTAAGTACACCTTATCAAATTCGAATTCCTTGATAAGAACCCTAAGGCTAATTTCTACTCTTGGGTCTCATGGGTGTCTCCAAACTTTTTGTGTGGATTACGAGATGGTGAGCAAATTGAAGGATCAACGGATGTTCATGGCACCCGATCGGCCATGATGTAGGTTATGGCTTCCCTTTTTGGTAGACTCCGATTAGTTTCATATATTCGTGTATTAGAAGGAACAGAAAATGCATGTGTAGGAGTTGGAGATTTGGGATGGAATCCTAGGATGGTATTGTCGTGTGACTTGTTTGTTCGGGCTTGTGGCCTGTAGCCTACTTAGGTTGTTGATATGGTTTTCTTGAATATCGGTAGATTTATGTGACTTGGGAGTAGCGGACGAAACCTATTTTGTGTCTAACGATGAAAACTTCTCGTAATACGTGATTACTTGTGTTGTGTTATTAATAGTGAATCTAGCGGCTAAACGAGAAAATAAAATGTACCGACGGTTGTGATTGGGTTCTAATTAAGTTGTGACGAATGACTTCGAAGGTAGGGTAAGATTCTTGTCATAAGCTAATAGGCTGATTTAAGGAAGTGGTAATAATGTATATCAACTGATTGATCTGTTATGTGTAGGGACTAGCCACCCTGTTGTGTTGTGTTGTGTTGACCGCTCTATTGTGTTGGCTTGATGCCATGAGTTGTTAATAGAGATTAGATCCTGTTATTTGCCTTGATTGGACATATTATTGGCCTACCCATTATGGTACTTGTGACTCAGTTATACTGTTAGCATACCCACTATTTGTATTGTGATAACGATACATTGTGGGGGTACTCCATTGTTGGTACTAGTGATATTGAGCTTGATGGTTGATGTTGACACACGCATTGCACGCATTCTCATTTATTCATGATGCATGACCGATACCCGATGATGATCCGGTATCGTTGATTAAGTGAAACTAATATTTGATAAACTTTTTTACGTGAGTGATTGTGAGAAGGACGATTTACGTGAGTGATTGTGAGAAGGCCAATGTCCGATGATCAATCCCGGAATCGTTGATTGTGCGAAACTAATATTTGATAAAATCTTTTACTTGAGAGATTGTGAGAAGGCTGATGTCCGATGATCAATCCCGGAATCGTTGATTATGTGAAACTAATATTTGATAAAACTCTTTTACTTGAATGATTGTGAGATGGCCGGTGTCCAGTGATCTATTCCGGCATCGTTGTTGCATGGCCGATTCCAATGATCTTTTCGAAATCTTTGTTAGTGCATGGACTCTGCGGGTCCCCCAGCGTGGTGCTGATGAGAAGCCCCCGTGGGCATAGATTCGAGGTCCCGTCTACTGTTGGGCGAAGATTCGGGACGGGTGGCACTTAGACTTCGCGAGTCACACTGGGTTGTGCTACCGAGATGACGATATTTTTGTCCGGAGTATATGTGTACACCGCATTTGCATGGCATTGCATTGCATCCATACATTATTGCATTGCATTGTGTGATGATTGATTGAGATTCTTGGTGTTGTACCTGTGTTGTTAGATTTGGACTCGATGTATTCAGACTTGGCATGTTTGGGGACTAGGCGCTTTAATTAGGCAATGACGTGTATCTATATCCGATTGTATTTGGTTTATACTTGTTGATTGTATTTGTTGACTTATTCAGAGAACTCTCTGTAAATCCAGTTATTTGATTGAGTTCTAAGTGATGTAATATAAAATCTGTTATAACTAGGAGTTGACCATAGACTAAAGATAGATCCAATGATTCATGTACTAGGAAATTGCACTGGTACTATTGACTCGTAGTTATTAGAGAGCAGTAGTGGCTTAAGGATAAGTAAGGTTATGATGTGCGATAGGTAAATATAAGACTTGATTTAATGATTCTCATGGTTGTTTGTGAATTCTTTTACCAATATGTGTTATTAAACATTGTCGGCCTATGATACTTACTCAGTATGCGTGGATTGTACTGATATTTTACTTGTTACACCATTTTTGGGTGTAGATTGTTTCAGGTATTTGATTTGATGCGCAGCGGAAATGCGCAGTGCCTATCTGGAAGGCCTCCTCCCACTTCATTCCGGGATAGAGGTTGAGTCTTAGAAAGTAGCGGTAATCTGAGTCATTAGTCGCTCTTGTATTAGTCTAGACTAGGTCATGGGAAGTGGATCGAGTCTGTAATTATGTATTGTTGTAAACATATAAACATTTGAGTTTATTGAATATATTATGGAGTTCCGCTGTATTTCTAATTATCTAAATGCTCATAAAATGATTTGTTGCTTGATTGATGTGTTATTAAATGAGAGGGTTTGCCTACCGAGGTGGAAAAGGTAGGTGCCCGCACGGTCTTGAATTGGGTCGTGACACTATATCACCTGTGGAACACATAACAGACTAAGAGCCTGTTTGGATTGGCTTATTTTACATGCTTCTAAGCCAAAATAGCTTTTAAGTATTTTTGAAGGGTTTTGATAAGATAAAAAAGTACTTTTAAGCACTTATTATTAAGCCAAAAATAACAAAAATAATATGTCTTATACTTATAAGCCATAAGTTATAAGCTCATCCAAACATGCTCTAATTCAAAGAATGCACAAAGCATAATCAAATTGAAATGAGGAAGAATATACATAGAGAGAGAGAGGGAGATTAGCTTTAAAATTGGCTCTTCGAATATACATAGAGAGAGAGAGGGAGATTAGCTTTAAAATTGGCTCTTCATTAGGGAGAAGCACAAAACAAATTAGGACTGATTAAGTATTGAATTGAGCATTTGATCTGTCTTAACCATCTAGCACACTAAACATTTGGCAATGAAATGTTCCATGATAGCCATTTCTATGTACTTGCGCTATCAAATTTACTACAAGCCATAGGCAAAATATGTTGAGCCACTAACTCTCAGATTGGATGAGTTCAATTAAATATATATATTAAAAAAAAGCTCTTGAGTTTAAAAATTAAATTACCGAAACACCCTTTTTAAAAATGTTACAACCCGGAAATTTTTGTTAACGTACAGTGACTAGACTAACGAAGGGCACGACATATACGATGTTTTGATAAGTAAGAAATAACATTTGATGATTCTAAATGAGTTTTCAAAGACATTCGAGGTAAGAGAAGGAAGTTTTCCAAGAGAAGGCAAGGCATGCGATAGATATCGAAAAGGAAATTACGAGTAACAAGTTAACGATGACTTAACGATGTTTTGGAGAAGAGTCATAACGTTCCTTAGATTGTTAATGAAGTGCTAAACAAGTGTTAAGAAGGTTCCATAGGGATCGGAGATAAAACGAAGTGACGAGAACAAGATCAGAAAAAAGATGGGTTATACGGACGATTATACGGTCCGTATAATGTTATACGGTCCATATAATAGTCCGCAGAATCGTCACAGTGAAGGTCCCTCAGTGATGGGATTATACGGTCACTTATACGGACCGTATAAAATTATACGAACTGTATAATGTGCCGTATAATGGTCACAGAATCGAGATGATGACGAGGTGATTTCACGGTCACTTATACGGACTTATACGGTCCGTATATTCTCCCAGCGGGTCAGATTTTAAGTTATTAAAAAGGGGACCCAAGTTCATTAATTCTTTTCATTTTCACACCCCTTCTCTCTAGAATACTCTAGAACTCTCTCCACTCTTCATCCACAAGAACCCAAGAGAAATTGATGATCAACTTCATCAAACCAACAAAACCAAGTGTATGAAACATATAAAAGTTCATCCAAGCCAAGAAATTCCAAGAGATGTGAACTAGGGTTTTGATGCAAGAAGAGTATTTCCACTCAAGGCTTATTCCTACACTATCTAAGGTAAGTTTTATAGTGTTTTCATGTTGTTTACGGTATTGAGAAGTTGAAACACTTGGATTGTAGAATAATATAGAAAATGGGTCATAAATGTGGGAATAGTGTCATTTTTGAGTAATAGATTGGAATGAGTCATGAATATTGATATGTGGTGATCGTAAATATGTTATGAATGACATTTAGAACATGGGATAAGTATTATGTGTGAAAACGCAATAGTGAACTATGACCATGATTATGGAGAAATTGAAGTGAAATTGTGAAATGTGGATAATGTAGATGAATGATGATTGTTGCCTATAATATTGTGATTGTTGTTATGGATGTTTGGGAGTTGATATAGAATATGGAGGAAAGTTGTATAAAGAAAGGAAATGCTACCAAATTTTCTCTAGCTTTAGTAAGCACGCTCATATAATTGATTAACTAATGTTAATGCGAATTCTCTTGAAGGTAGAAACGTGGGCATTGAAGGAGAACGAGCAAGCGATAGAACAGTTAAACGAAAAAGGAATGTGAGGCTAGTCCTTTCTTTCTAAGGCATGAATCTTATGGCATGATTTTCCCTCCTTCTCCATAAATCTCCTACATTCTGAAAAACTAAGTGTCTATGTTCATGAATAGCCTTATGAGATAAGAGATACATTACGAATACGATAATAATGATGATGAGCTTAAGTCTAAAGATTCTAAAGTCCATGATATGATGTTCCTACAAAGCTAATGATGTTATCTATAATCCATTGATGTTGTTTATTATATACACTCACCTTATATGCTAATTCCTTCAAGGTGAGGCAGAATGCTTATAAATGCTCCATAATGAAATCGGGGGTTTACGACCTTATGTCACCCCGATAGAGTACAGTTGTCTTTGAGTTTCTATGCATGCATTATGATGAGTACATGATGATGATATTACACCGCGCCTATATGGCCGGGCAGACACCGCTAAGGCGGGCAACGTATACACCATGTCTAGATGGCATGGGCGGAACCACTTGTGGGCGGCATGAGATGGTACCCGGACGCGGGAGCCTGGACGCAGGCTAATGACTATCACACCATACCTATATGGTCGGGAAGCTTATACATATATGCATACATGATATGATGATGATTATGAAGTAAGCCAGCATGCATTATTTCTTTTATAATTGACAGTCAGTTACAGGTTTCTCCTTATTTGATGCTCCCTTATTTCATTGACGTATTACTATTGTTTATGCCTTACATACTCAGTACAATGTTCGTACTGACGTCCGTTTTCTTTGGACTCTGTGTTCATGCCCACAGGTAGACAGGGAGGTGATCCAGACTCGTAGGAGCTATTAGCTGACTTGAGAGCACTCCATTCTCCCGGAGGTGCCATTGATTATTCTTTTGTGTATATATGTTTTGGGCATGACGGGGTCCTATCCCGTCTCTATGTCTAGCACTCTAGTAGAGGCTCGTAGATACGTATGTGTGGGTAGTATGGTCTCATAGTTTCTCCTCATATGTATATACATTATTTTGATTTTGGTAGCCGAAGGGCTTATGTATATTAAGGTAAATATGTTTCAATTGAAATTAGTTTTTCTATGATTATGAGCATAAGAAATATGAATGAGCGCAAGATGAGTAATAGAATGAGTGGTGCTCGGTGGTTAGCCCCGGGTACCCGTCATGGCCCTAGTTGGGTCGTGACAAAAGTGGTATCAGAGCAGTTCAGTCCTAGGAAGTGTCTACGAGCCGTGTCTAGTAGAGTCTTGTTTATGGTGTGTTGCGCACCTCACTAATAAATAGGAGGCTACAGGGCATTTAGGAAAAATGACCATCTTTTATCTTAAGAGATCGTGCGATAGAGCTGTGTTATAAGATTTTATCCTCCCTAATAGTGTGCTATGATTTCAGAAATGCCGCCAAAAGGAAAAGCTAAAGCCGCCCAGAAGGGCAAGACTAGGATGAAAAGGCGGGTAGAAAGAGAGACGCCGATGAATGTAGAAAGAAAGACGCCAATGAATGTAGAAGAGAGAGAATCCCATAATAAGGCTTCGTCTAATGCTTCTTCCACCCCGCCTATTACAGAAGAATAAGAAGGGGCTTCAGCTCCAGCTCTTATGCCTCCAGTCCCTCCACCAGCTACTTCGAGTCAACAAGTGACCTAGGCTATTCATCTATTGACGCAGTTAGTTGTCGCCCAGGCACAGCGGCAGAATGCGGGCCCAAGTGATCGGTCAGCTAGTATAAGAGCCCGTGATTTTATGAGTTTGAATCCTCCGGAGTTCTTTAGGTCAAAGCCGGATGAAGATCCGCAAGGCTTTATTGATGAAATGTTGAGGACATTGAAGATTATCCATGCCTCCAAAACTGAATCTGTGGAGTTGGCATCTTATAGACTCCGAGATGTGGCGGTATTATGGTATAATAATTGGATATCATCAAGAAAAGAGAATGCTCCTCCTCCCGTTTGGTAAGAATTTGTAGATATCTTTATCCGCCACTATTTGCCACCCGAGGTCAGCCGAGCTAGAGCGGATAGGTTCTTAAATCTAAAGCAAGAAAATATGAGTGCCCGGGAGTATAGCCTTCGATTTAATTCATTGGCTAGATATGCCCTGACTATGGTGGCCGATATGGGAGATAGGGTGCATAGGTTTGTGAGTGGCTTAGGGCCACATTTATTTAAGGATTGTTTGACGGCTTCATTGCAAGATAGGATGGACATCTCCCGCATTCAAGCCCATGCCCAGAATCTAGAAGGACAACAACATCCGCAAAGGGGTGATCATGACATTGATAGAGGGCAAAACAAGAGGGCCAGATCTATGGGGGCAGGTAGTGATTATAGAGGGGGATCAAGGCAGCCATATTCTAGACACTCAGGCCAGTCGACGACTAGTGCACCTCCACTATTTACGGGTAGGAGATCTGATCACTCCTTTAATTCAGGACAGGGTCAAAGTTCGAGGGCCTCAAGTTCTCAGTTCGGGGGAGATTATAGCCAGAGGAGACCCCCAGTATCGCGATGCAGCCAGTGCGGTAGATTACATTCCGAACAGTGTCGCCAAGGTTCGGATTCTAGCTATGCCTGTGGTCAGATTGGGCACTTGATGCGTGATTGTCCCTCGAGGTATGGTAGAGGTGGGGTTCAGCCTACAGGATCAGCAGCTGGTTCCTCTTCAGTGCGCCCGGTAGGGAAGACTCCCCCCGATTCCGGCCCGGCCGAGGTAGAGGCCGAGGGGAGCATCTACTGTGTGCCACTCGGCCGCATGTATGCTTTAGCCGGGCGACAGGATCTCGAGTCCTTCCCGGATGTGGTTACAGGTACATTATCCGTATTTTCCCATGATGTCTATGCATTGGTAGATCCGGGTTTTACCCTATCTTATATTACTCCACATGTTGCTAGTCGTATTGGGGTGAAACTCGAGCCAATTAAACCTTTTGAGGTATCTACTCCGGTTGGTGATCCCGTGATAGTTAGGCAAGTGTACAAAAAATGTGTAATTGTGATATGCGGCCGCTAGACTAAAGCTGATTTAGTTGAACTGGAAATGTTAGATTTCGATATGATTATGGGTATGGATTGGTTAGCCTCATGTTATGCTAATGTTGATTGCCGAATGAAAGTAGTTCGATTTCAATTTCCGGGAGAGCCCGTGCTTGAATGGAAGGGTAATACAAAGATCTCCAAGAGGTAGGTTTATTTCCTACCTTAAGGCAAGAAAGATGATAGCTAAGGGCTATATTTATCACTTAGTCCGAGTTCATGACACCGAAGCAAAGTCTCCAACTTTCCAATCCGTTCCGGTAGTGAATGAATTTCCGGATGTATTTTCAGATGAACTTCCAGGCCTTCCTCCGGAAAGAGAAATTGATTTCGCTATTGATGTGTTGCCGGATACCAAGCCTATTTCTATTCCTCCTTACCGAATGGCTCCGGCAGAATTGAAAGAGCTAAAGGCACAGTTGAAAGATTTTCTCGAGAAGGGGTTTATTAGACCCAGTTCATCACTGTGGGGAGCACCTGTCCTATTTGTAAGAAAGAAAGATGGCTCCCTGCGAATGTGCATCGATTATAGGCAGTTGAATAAGGTGACAATAAAGAACAAATATCATCTTCCAAGGATTGATGATTTGTTTGATCAATTACAAGGTGCCAAGTGGTTTTTCAAAATATACTTGAGGTCGGGTTATCATCAAGTGAGAGTTAAAGAAGAAGATATTCCCAAAACAAACTTTGGTAACGAGATATGGCCATTATGAGTTCCGGTGATGTCATTTGGGTTAACTAATGCTCCGGCAGTGTTCATGAATTTGATGAATAATGTATTCAGGCCTCTCTTGGATTTATTCGTAATAGTATTTATTGACGATATTCTGGTGTACTCTCATACAGAATCAGAACATGCAGACCATTTACGTATTGTTCTTGGAATACTTCGAACTCGAGAATTGTATGCAAAATTTTCAAAGTGTGAGTTTTGGTTGAATTCTGTGACATGTTTGGGTCATGTTATTTCGGATAATGGCATTCGAGTTGATACACAGAAAATTGAAGCTGTGAAGACTTGGCCAAGGCCTACGACGCCTACAGAAGTCCGTAATTTTCTGGGATTGGCAGGTTACTATAGAAGGTTCGTAGAGGGATTTTCATCTATTTCAGCCCCATTGATGAAGCTAACCCAAAAGTCAGCTAAATTTCAGTGGAATGATGCTTGTGAACGTGGTTTCCAAGAGTTGAAGGACAGATTAACCTCAGCTCCAGTCTTAACACTCCCAGAAGGGCCAGATGGTTATGTTGTATATTGTGATGCTTCCGGTGTTGGGTTAGGAAGTGTGTTAATGCAGCGGTAAAGTCATCGCTTATGTTTCGAGACAGCTGCAGAAGCATGAAAAGAACTACCCAACTCATGATCTCGAATTGGATGCAGTTATTCATGCATTAAAGATGTAGAGACATTACTTGTATGGTGTGCATGTCGATATCTATACAGACCACAAGAGTCTTCAATACATTTTCAAACAGAAGGAGTTAAATCTGCGGCAGAGGCGGCGGTTAGAATTATTGAAAGATTATGATGTGAGTATTTTATACCACCCCGGAACGACAAAGTAGTAGCGGATGCGCTTAGCCGCCGATCAATGGGCAGCCTATGTGAAGTTCCTTCGGAGAAGAAAGAATTAATTCATGAGCTCCACTAACTAGCTAGCCTTGGAGTACGTCTAATTGATTTCGGTAGTGCAGGAATTGATATTAATAATCCCACAGTTTCGTTCTTGAATATGGAAGTGAAAGAACGTCAATATGAAGATCCTCAGTTGAGCCACTATAGAGACACATTTCATGAAAAAGAGAGAAGTCTCCATTTGAAACTTCTATAGATGGGATTCTTAGATACCGAAGCAGGCTATGTGTTCCAAATGTTGCAGAATTGCACCGTCAAATTTTAGAAGAAGCTCATTGTTCTAGGTATTCTATTCATCTAGGAGCAACAAAGATGTATCATGATCTCAAGTTAATTTATTGGTGGGATGGAATGAAGAAAGACATAGCAGAATTTGTAGCCCAATGTCCAAATTGCCAGCAAGTGAAAATCGAACATCAAAAGCCAGGAGGATTATTGCAAGCAATGGAGATTCCTATTTGGAAATGGGAAGTGATCAACATGTATTTTATTGTGGGGTTACCCCGTTCCCGAGACAAGTATGATTCCATATGGGTGATCGTGGACAGACTCACGAAAGCGCCATTTTCTTCCGGTAATCACATACTCGACGAAGATTATGCAAGGTTGTATCTCAAGAGATTGTGAGGCTTCATGGTGTTCCGATATCCATTATCACGGATAGAGGGGCACAATTTACGGCTAGTCCCGGAAATCCTTCCAAGAAGGTTTGGGTACTCAAGTAAAGCTCGGACGGCATTTCATCCGCGGTCGACGGGCGGTGCCGAACGTACCATTCGGACCTTGGAGGATATGCTAAGAGCTCGTGTTCTAGATTTTGGTGGTAGTTGGGATGACCACTTACCTCTTATTGAGTTTGCATATAATAATAGCTATCATTCCAGTATTCAAATGGCTCCGTATGAAGCTTTATATGGAAGGAAGTGTAGGTCTCCAATTAGATGGTTTGAAATAGGAGAAGTACAGCTAATAGGCCCTGAGTTGATTCAACAAGCAGTAGAAAAAAGTTAAGGTGATCCGAGATCGATTGTTGACGGCCCAAAGTCGCCAAAAATCTTATGCGGACAACCGCCGGCGAGACTTAGAATTTCAAGTTGAGGATTGGGTATTTTTGAAGGTGTCACCAATGAAAGGTGTGATGAGATTTGACAAGAAAGGAAAGTTAAGTTGTCACGACCCAGCCCCGTGGGCCGCGACTGGCGCCCTATTTGGACACCCAAACAGACTCTCATATCAAATCATCATAATATAGCTTGATTCAAATATCATATTCATCATTCATAGCAGAATGAAAATAAATACTGTCTTAGGCGGTCGCGCGTACAAAAGTATCATATCAAAGTCGGAGAGGCGGCGGAATATACATCGCCGAACATATATACACATATCCAAATACAAAGGCCATTATGGCCACCATAACAGACAGGACCGCGCTAAGATGCAAATCATGAACAAACGAACACATACGTGACCCATGACCCACATATATGACTACAGGCCTCTACAAACGGAACAGAACATACGAACAAATGACGGGACAGGGCCCCGCCGTACCGTCGATCAATCAAATGTACAGAAAATACATAGCAAAACATATATACCAAATGTGGGCTCCGGATCGAAGGGAGCACTCTGTAATGGCGGAATGTGTGGCCTACACTGGCAAATCACGAACCTCTGTACCTGCGGGCATGAAACGCAGCCCCCGAAGAAAGGGGGTCAGTACGAAAGATGTACTGAGTATGTAAAGCATAAAGTATGCAAATCCAAACCATAACCGAAATGAAAGGTACAGAGAAGGAATACCGGATCAATATACATCAAACCGTCGGAGACATATGTACATAATGCAAATAGAAAATCATGCATAAGGCTCAGGAACGTGGTCACCACTCCGACGCTGGTGCCACAACACAAAGATACTCCAGAAGGTTTCAAATCTCCGTACACCCCAAATACAACATATCGTATCATCAAACATATCATATCATCAAACATATCATAAGCCATATCACAAAGATAACTCCATAAGCGGAACCCGGCCCTATGGCGAGGTCTCGGGAACCGTAACACAGCATACTGCCGAATTTGTCATAGTGCGCACGATCACAAACCGGCCCGGGAACCGGCGAACGATATCATAGTATAGGCACGAGCGAGGTAGTGCGAAGCCATATGCATATACATAATTAAGTTCCAAGACTCGACGAATAAATACATATACATATTCATATTAAGATCAAAAGACTCAATGTAAATAGTGAGTCTGTCGGAATTAATATACAAAAGATGCGAGCCTTTAGATTTTCAAAACTTTCGGAAAGTACTTCACGAACTATTTTCAGAAAATTTAGCGTCGTTCACATTTAGAAGCTCTCAAATAACTTATGAAACAAATCAAACGGAGTCTCAAACTCATAGGCAAAGGCCCTCCCTTTATATCATACAAAAATAGGTTAAGTAAGACAAACGAAAGAAACCTTGGCTAGTGGGCCCACCTCGGGTCAAGTCGAGGTGGCAGACATAAATTACGAACTTTCGACTCTATGGAGTTGTTTATGCAAGCCTCGAAATAATTCTATCACATTTGCGCAAATTATGGACGTTCGAGTAGTTTTCCAACAAAACATAGGGATTATGATTCAATTGTATTGAATGAATAGTAGCTAAAATCAAACTCGGGTTTCGAGGAGCAGGATAACCCCCGAGGCTCAAATTCAAACCTAGTATCTCTAGGACATGCCAAAAGAAGAAAAGGGATAGCTTTACATACCTTGCATGCGTCCTACGCTCTCTTAAACTCAATTCCCGTTTGCTCCAAAATCTACAAATGGTCACAATTACCAAATGTGAATTCAAGCTTTAGGAATCCCATCTTAGTTCCATATTTGTTTACAAAAATTTGGGCAGCTTCTCCCCTATAAATTCAACGTCCCCGAGACTTAGCTCGGCCATAATATTAACAACAGCAACCCCAACAATGACAACAATCATCAAAATTACACTAAAACGCATTTTTGTATAATTATTCTTCCTTTCTACATAAGGCAACAATTTCCATTCCAACTTCACAATTCCAAACTAATATCAATATTTCCATATTCATTTACTAATCAAAATCACTCCAACATCATTCGAAAGCATTCCACACCATTATACAAAATATTCGCAAAATATACAAAAATCCCACCGAATTCATAATTCATTCAAAACTTCCATTCTTCGACACAAACGTTCATAACACATTTTCATTTCCCAAATTCATCAACAACGACCATAATTCACCATTTAAAACCTTACTTCCATATTTATGTAATAATCATATAAAATTCACATAAATTCCCATAATTACATACAAGCAACTTTAATGCCAATTCAAGTCATTAAACTTTTACTTGCCTTACTAAGATCACAACAACACAACTAACAAACTAATTGAACTTGAATTCATTTCTCTTCCATGTCCATATGGCTCACGGCCACACCACCAACACACACACACATGCACGGCTTCACACACACATCACACTCCCATAATTCTCATCCAATTTTAATCATTCTAACATACAAACTTATTCCATAACACAAGAAGTGGAATTCTTACCTTTTCTTTAAATTTCAACCTTCCACAAACGTCGCTCTTTCGCTCAACTAATTATACCACGTTGAAGAGCGTCTTGAGCTTGTTAAGAATTCAAGAAGAACAAGAATTTTGGATTGAAGTTGAAGACTTGGAAATTTTTTTTTTCTCCCTTTTCTTGTTCGGCCGAATGGCCATGGTTGTGGTGTTCTTCAAATTTTTTTCTTGCTTCTTGAATTTTCTTGAACATCACTTCTCTTTATATTAGATGGTCACATGCTTGATCACATGACCATTTAAGTGGGTTTGGGCCATGGCCTATGGCCGGCCACCCCCCTCACTTTGGGCCTCAATTTTTATTCATTTTTTTGAGCCCAATTAATTGCGAATCTTATTTTGTGATTCCCGAAACTAATTTTCAAAATTCCAATTTTGCCCTTAGCCTTCCCCCGACGCTTCCGCGTCAACACTTTTCATAAGCAACAACATATGTATCAAATGGAGTCAAAATATGGCCTTATTCCTTACAAGTCACAATTATTCCAAAATTTCCGAATATGCGAAAATACGGGATATAAAATCCTCCCCCCCTTTAGAACATTCGTCCTCGAATGTTAAATTAGCCTTATAGGGTCTCACAAGCATGGCGGGGGAGTCTCTCGTCATGAACGGCACGCATCAGTCACCTATCAATCAATATAGCAGATTTAGAGAATTCAAATTACCTGTAAGTGTAGGGAACAAGCGAAGGTACCTCTTCTTCACTCCATCCCTTGCTTCCTTGATCGTTTCTTCTCTATTATTGTTGTGCCATACAACCTCGATAGAGGGTATGTTCCTGGTACGCGATCTCCTCACCTGACAATTCCGAATGGCTACAGGTTGCTTCTCATAAGACAATTTCTCACCCATTAAATGTCATCTACTGGAAATATCCCAGAGGGTCATCAACACATTTACGGAACACGGATACACGGAATATCGGATACACCGACTCCGGATCGATGGTAAGTCTAACTCATAGGCGATCTCGCCTACCTTTCAAATAGTCGATACGGTTCGACACATCGCGGACGGGGGCTCACCCTTTTTCACCGAACCTCGGCACACACTTCATAAGGGACACCTTTAGAGATAGCCAATCATTAATGGGATTCTAACGGTTGGCATCGTTTATCCGTATATAATTTCGTTAACTCGAGTAGTCGCAACCACCCCCGAGTGAGCCTTTATCTTACTAACTACTTGTTGAACCATACTTGGTCCGATCAACTTTGCTTTACCCATATCGAACCAACCAATCAGAGATCTGCATTTTCATACAGGGTCTCGTATTTGTATGATATCATTTGAATGTTGGGACGGTAACTATTATTATTGTAGGCCGATTCAGCTAACGGTCACTACTGGAAAATAGGCTTATGGCAACGCCGAGAAAACCGTTGCTATAGACAGGAGCACCGTTGCTATATATCTATAGCAACGGTTTATCATGCGTTCCATCTCGCCGCGTGCCCATATATCTATGGCAACGGTTTGTGCAACGGTGGCGAAACCCGTTGCTATATCATTATCTACGCAACGGTTGTTCCTTTTTCGATGCAACGAGTTTTTGTGTATATGGAACGGTTTCTAACCGTCCCCATAGACCTTTAAGCAACGACTTTTGAGGCTATTGCAACGGTTTCGTAGAGGTTATTGCACCACCTTTTACTTTATTGCAACGGTTTTTGTCTAATGCAACGGTCTTTTTTTATTTGTTATTTGGAACGGAAACTATTGCCATGGTTTGTCGAAATAGTAGCCCGAGTTATAAATTGATATATATATATATATATATATTTACATATAAATAAATAAAATACATTACAAATTACATAAACCGTCACAATTTTTCATAATCCAAAATATCCAACATTCCTAATCCAACATATATATAAAAGAAAAATGTTCAACCCAAAATGCATAATTAAGTTTTACATTTCAAGATTTAGGATAAGTTTCAAAATGTTCGATAGCAAAAAGATTCTTAGAACATGTAGAAATCTTCATAAAAGATCTTCTCAAGTAAGATCAATGTCTTCAATTGTCTCCGTCCCTTTCTTCATTTTCGACACCTACAAAAGAGAATAAATAATGTCAACGCCCTTCAAATGCACGCGCACATAATACAAAGAATAAATAATGTCAACGCTTCATATTGTAAGTTTTGTCATCACCAAGGGCATGAAGAAAATAGTCGATTGATGTTGAAAAAGAGAGGTTTTCAACAAGGTGATATTGAGCAGTTGCATGGGACAAATTTGAAGGTGATTTACGTCAATTTTTTGAATATAAAAAAGAATAAAGATGTTGATGGTTGTGCTAACAAACACAGGAAGGCTCATGGTGCAAATGGTATAGCAGACAAGGTTGTGGAAAATATAGACGACCGTGCGAGAACAAGCTGTTGGAAAAGCAATTAATTCAAAAGGCAAAAACAGATGGCTTTACAAACAACGAAACTAGAGGAAAAGATGCGCAAAAATGTTGCTTGCTTAATTTTTGATGTTGTGCAAACTAAACAAGTTTGGCACTAAAGGAGGGTGAGGATGAGGCATCGGTAGTAGAAATAATGATGCTGGTAGGCAAATTTCTCATGCTCATGTGTAAAAGGTAGAGGTGTCGGGGAAACGGTTGGTGGAAATTCATAAGGGTACGATTGGTACAAATACGCTCGAAATACTCAAGCAATCGTTATTAATGCACCATCAAACACCACTGCACAAAAGGTAGCGAGATGGCTCAATATTGCCCGTAGTGGCAAAACCCCGAATGAGAATTCGATAAGCAACCGAGTGCGGCGTTAATGCGAGAAGGTGATAATATTGGTAAGACTAAGCAAAGGGTCAAGCCTCTTTTTCAAGTCCAAAGGTGCGAAGGCCACTATGAATAAGGCTTGGTTGTAGAACCCGCATTCTCAATACGGTGCTAAGGTGCAAGGTTTGGTTGATGAAAGCGACCCGAAATATTAATTCAAGTTAATTCTCCGAAATTCGGTCACAAACAATAGCAAAGTGCATCAAAAATAAATGATATGGCCTCAAAAATAAAAGACTTTGTCTCAAGGCAAAGTCGCTTTCTCTCCGGATAACTTCCTTAAGGAAAAACTAAAGTTATGCGGAGGGGATATCTTTCCTCAAGGCATAATTTAGTTTTTGCCTTATTGGGCAAAACTTTTCCTTAAGGAATTATGCCTTATGGGGTAGACTTTTAATTAAGGTATAACCAAAAGTATGCCTTAACTAAAAGTGTGCCTTGAAAAGTTAAAAAAAAAAAAAAAAAAGTCTCAAGGCAAAGTCTGCCCCCTCCGGCATAACTTCCTTAAGGAAAAACTAAAGTTATGCCGGAGGGGGCATAACTTTTCCTCCACCCTAGTAATAATCGGATCGAATAGATCTTTGTCCCTTAAATTTGGAAGGAACTCCAAATCTACTTGAATAATATTGCACTTACCCTTTAAGATCTATAATTATATTAAGTATCATCAAGGAAGTCAAATGTTTATTTCAAGAACAAAAATGCGATATTCAAGAATCTTTCTTGATATGCCGCAAAGGAAATAAAAAAGGAGTTCACTATACAAGCCAATGATAGCCGACTATATGTTCCACATAGAGTGAAAGCACAAGCAAATAACACGTGATCTACTTTTATATAATTAAGCTACTACTCATTCCAATTATTCAAGGGCTATTACGTTAATGGAAAAACTATTTGGGATTGGCTAGCAATTTCACGTAGAAAAATAGATGATTTTTACCTTCTATTTCATTTCAATAGAAATAGCAACTTTCTACAAATAGCAAGGCCCCTTCTCTGAAGTTTGTCTTGTTTGAGGCATGCTTCCTTGTCTACCAACCATGGAAAACAAGCAACTGAAAATGAACTTGTGTTTTCCAGATTCGACTCCATGGCTACTTCCCAAGGTTGCATTTGGAAGACATTAATCGGCATGTAGTGTGTCCAAATTCCATCAAACTTCAAAATCCCGATATCAATTTACTTGAGTTAAATTTGACTAGCTTTCATCTCAAGGCAAAGTCTCTTTCCGGCATAACTTCCTTAAGGAAAAACTAAAGTTATCTAACCTCAAGGCATAATTTAGTTTTGCCTTATTGGGCAAAACTTTTCCTTAAGGAATTATGCCTTATGGAGAATTTTAATTAAGGTATAACCAAAAGTATGCCTTAAATAAAAGTGTGCCTTGAAAATTTAAAAAAAAAAAAAAAAATCTCAAGGCAAAGTCGCCCACTCAGAGCATAACTTCCTTAAGGAAAAACTAAAGTTATGCGGAGGGGGCATAACTTTTCCTCCACCCTAGTAATAATCGGTGGTTCATCTTTGTCCCTTAAATTTGGAAGGAACTCCAAATCTACTTGAATAATATTGCACTTACCCTTTAAGATCTATAATTATATTAAGTATCATCAAGGAAGTCAAATGTTTATTTCAAGAACAAAAATGCGATTCGAATCGATCGGATATGCCGCAAAGGAAATAAAAGGAGTTCACTATACAAGCCAAGGATAGCCGACTATATGTTCCACATAGAGTGAAAGCACAAGCAAATAACACGTGATCTACTTTTATATAATTAAGCTACTACTCGGCATTCCAATTATTCAAGGGCTATTACGTTAATGGAAAAACTATTTGGGATTGGCCTCCACATCACGGTAGAAAAATAGATGATTTTTACCTTCTATTTCATTTCAATAGAAATAGCAATCGCTACAAATAGCAAGGCCCCTTCTCCGAAGTTTGTCTTGTCCGAGGCATGCTTCCTTGTCTACCAACCATGGAAAACAAGCAACTAAAATGAACTTGTGTTTTCCGCATTCGACTCCATGGCTACTTCCCAAGGTTGCATTTGGAAGACATTAATCGGCACGTAGTGTGTCCAAATTCCATCAAACTTCAAAATCCCGATATCAATTTACTTGAGTTAAATTTGACTAGCTTTCATCTCAAGGCAAAGTCCGCCCTCCGGCATAACTTCCTTAAGGAAAAACTAAAGTTATGCGGAGGGGCATAACTTTTCCTCAAGGCATAATTTAGTTTTGCCTTATTGGGCAAAACTTTTCCTTAAGGAATTATGCCTTATGGGGGCGTACTTTTAATTAAGGTATAACCAAAAGTATGCCTTAACTAAAAGTGTGCCTTGAAAAGTTTAAAAAAAAAAAAAAAAAAGTCTCAAGGCAAAGTCCGCCCCTCCGGATAACTTCCTTAAGGAAAAACTAAAGTTATGCCGAGGGGGCATAACTTTTCCTCCACCCTAGTAATAATCGGATCGAATCGCATCTTTGTCCCTTAAATTTGGAAGGAACTCCAAATCTACTTGAATAATATTGCACTTACCCTTTAAGATCTATAATTATATTAAGTATCATCAAGGAAGTCAAATGTTTATTTCAAGAACAAAAATGCGAAGAATCGATTCGGATATGCCGCAAAGGAAATAAAAGGAGTTCACTATACAAGCCAAGGATAGGCGACTATATGTTCCACATAGAGTGAAAGCACAAGCAAATAACACGTGATCTACTTTTATATAATTAAGCTACTACTCTGGCATTCCAATTATTCAAGGGCTATTACGTTAATGGAAAAACTATTTGGGATTGGCCAGTCACATCACAGTAGAAAAATAGATGATTTTTACCTTCTATTTCATTTCAATAGAAATAGCAATTTCCTACAAATAGCAAGGCCCCTTCTCCGAAGTTTGTCTTGTCCGAGGCATGCTTCCTTGTCTACCAACCATGGAAAACAAGCAACTGAAAATGAACTTGTGTTTTCCGCATTCGACTCCATGGCTACTTCCCAAGGTTGCATTTGGAAGACATTAATCAACTTGTAGTGTGTCCAAATTCCATCAAACTTCAAAATCCTGATATCAATTTACTTGAGTTAAATTTGACGAGATTTCATCTCAAGGCAAAGTCTCGCACTCCGGCATAACTTCCTTAAGGAAAAACTAAAGTTATGCCGGAGGGGGCATAACTTTACCTCAAGGCATAATTTAGTTTTGCCTTATTGGGCAAAACTTTCCTTAAGGAATTATGCCTTATGGGGTATAACCAAAAGTATGCCTTAACTAAAAGTTAATTAAGGTATAACTTCCTAAAAAACTAAAGTATGCCTTAACTAAAATAATTCAAATGGGATCGTGTGTCCTTAAATTTGGAAGGAACTCCAAATCTACTTGAATAATATTAAACCCTTTAAAATCTATAATTATATTAAATCATCAAGGAAGTCAAATGTTTATTTCAAGAACAAAAATGCAATCGATTCGGATATGCCGCAAAGGAAGTTCATTTTCGTTGCGTTTTCCATGGTTGGTACACAAGGAAGCATGCTCAAAAACTAAAAGACTTATCTCAAGGCAAAGGCCCTCTCCATAACTTCATAAAAACTAAAGTTATGCATAATTTAGTTTTGCCTTATGGGGCTTAAGGAATTATGCCTTATGGGCGTTTAATTAAGGTATAACCAAAAGTATGCCTTAACTAAAAGTGTGCCTTGAAAAGTTAAAAAAAAAAAAAAAAAGTCTCAAGGCAAAAGTCCCCCTCCGCATAACTTCCTTAAGGAAAAACTAAAGTTATCTTGAAACTTTTCCTCAAGATAACTTTAGTTTTGCCTTACCGGGCAAAATTTTTATCATTTACCAAACATTTGGAATCCTTAAATTCCAATTTTAATCGATTTTAGAGTATTTATAAACAAGCTTTTCATTATAACCGAAAATGCTTTTTTAGTCAAAAGTCGAGTGCATTCTAGTGATCCACAAAGCCTCTCTCAAATTCACAAAATTAATTCCTCATAATTCAAGCATGCCTAGCCATATAGGGCCTCCATCTATATTTCCTCATCCCATAAATGAGAACTAGCTAAAAGGGCTGAAGGTTATTGGAAAACGAACTTGCCAAATCGAAAACTAAGAAGATGAAAATGGGACTTTAAATAACAACCGATAAAATTCAATTACCAACGAAACCAATATAAAATTCAATATCAAACAGAATTGTAAGAGCTACAAAATATTATTGAAATTACCTTTCGACGAGCAACGAATTGAGGCGTTTGAGAGTTGACAATGCTTCAAAGCTTTCACCATGGACAACGAGTTTAGAACAAGAATAAACAAACACAAATGAGAAGCAAAAGAAAGGAAATTCCAAGAGCAAAGAAAACCTAATTTACGTTAGATTCTTGAGAGAAATAATCGTGTCTCACAAGCTCATTTTATACAACAAAATCGAACAATCCAACATTAGACACGGCATTAACTTTGAAAACGGTAAAGCTCACACCTTTCCGCTAGATATTTACTAAATCGAAGTAATTCCACCCAATTCTTACAACAACAAAATAAGCAAGCGAGATATTGTAAAAATATTGAGACAAAAAAAAAAAGGAATATCAAGAAATCGAGCCCATACTTATTCAAAAAAAAAAAAAAAATCAAAACCCATACCACAAATGATTTTATTTTAGAATTGGAAGAACATGCAAAATAAATCCAAAAAAAGAGATGAGAGAATAGAGAAGATAACTTGGAATTGAGTAACCTTTTACGAGATTCGAGAGCATTGATAATTAGGGTGCAAAGTGAAGTAGAAATTTGTAGAGAGAGATAGAGTGAGGTGGGTGATGAATTTAGTAGAGAGAGAGAGAGAGAGAGAGAGAGAGAGAGTGTTTAATTTGGTTCAATACAGATTTTACGATTTTTGGCTAAAAGGAAAAATAATGTGGTCTCTCTATTAGGCGGGCTACAGTGAAAATAAGGAAAATTTGGGAGGGAATTTAAAACCGTTGCAATAGAAACAAAACTGTTGCCATATTACAACTATTGCAACGGTTAAAGAAAATCGTCCCATTAGGGACATGTATGGTGACGGTTTAGATACAATTGCAACGGTTTAGACGCTAAAGTGTAGCTATAGCATTCGTCCTTGTGCAACGGGTATAACCGTTGGGTAAAGATAACAAAGAACGGTTGTATAACCGTACGTAGGAAGGCGTTGCCATAGCCCTAATTTCCAGTAGTGGGTAAATGATCACCTGCGTTCCCAATCCTTCTTAAGACGATCTCCAGAAATTAGCCATAAGCTAAGCACCTCTGTTGGTTATAACAGATACAGGAGTCCCATGAAATCTTATTATCTCTTTAATATGCAATTTAGCATAATCCTCAGCCGAATAAATAGTTCTATCCTAAGAAAATGGGTGATTTCGTCGATCTTTGACAACAATCCAATTAAAATGGTACATATACGAGTGCGCGGTAAACTTATAATAAACTCCATGTTAATGGTCTCTCATTTCCAAACTGAAACTTTCGTTTCCTGTAGAAATCCGCCGAGCTCTTAATGCTCGATGTTGGACTGGCTGGCATTTGATCAACGAACTCTGTAGTGCCTCTTTCCATACCGTCCTTACCCACATAAACATTTAAAATAGTAATATATATATATATTAGCAGACCCAAGATAAATAGAATTCTGAGTATCATGCTTCGTTCATAATTGATCGCTGCAGCCCTGCAGCGTCAGACACACATAGTCTACCTCTGTATTAGAATGGAATCCTCGAATTGACGCCGCTTCGCCTTTTCCCATGATCGACGATCCAGCAACTTCTCGGACAGAATTCCCCAATATTTCCAGAATCGTCCGAACGAACTCTACGGCTAACTGACTGATGAATTTCACAAACTAATTCTTCCTTTCTAGATGCACACTAGTCACGTTGTCCATAGATCGCGACTATGAACGTGCCCACAACATTCGCTTTTCCGGGGTAGTACAAAATATCGATGTCATGATATTTCAATAATTCAAACTATCTTCCTTATCGCAAATTCTGTTCCTTTTTGCTTAAAATATACTGGAGACTTTGACGGTCTGTACAATTATCAGCGTAGCCTCCATATAATTAATGCCGCCATAATTTCAAAACACGAGTCACCGCGGCTAATTCCAAATCATGAGTGGAATAATTTCTCTCGTACGGATTGTTTACAGATATGGTCAGACACCACTTCGTACCGATAATACACATAATTTCATGATATATCTCCTCGAATTTCATGTGATTAGTGATCCATAAACTATTTTCTGGTATCTAACAAACCCTTTTCTTTCCTTCAAAGGCTTCCAAACTGCCAAGCACTGATATTCCTATTACGATAATCGTTATTATCCGAAATATTCTTTGAGTTTGATAATCCTCTCCATTACTCTTTAGAAACCGAGCTCGCAGCCATTTTCTTGCCTTTATTACTGTTCTTTAAAACATATTACTGCGTACTTAGGTACACATCAATTATCCGATAAGGGGGATTCAAATCATAACATAAACATATCACAATTCGTATTGACGAGAAGCATTTCCTTAAGGCGTCTTTCATTCTTTTCCTTTATTCTCTTGGTATATGAATACATTTAAGCTCTGGCCTCAAGTCAACAGATTCCCTCTCTTAACATTTAAAGATATTGCGATACCGTTGTAAGTCTAACGTAGTACGTCCTCCCCCCCTTTATAAGGGGTTGTACTTACCCCATATCCATGTTTTTCCCTTACAATCAATAGCTCGATTAGCCTCGTACGAGACCTTAATGGAATCACGAGGCGATGCATCACATATTACAAAATCTTATCTGATATCTGGCCCTCAAATAACGTAATTGATATAGCCATTTATTCGTTAGAAATTACACCCTTCCTTCATATTCGTTCCTTATCTTTCGTTCTGCTTCCTCGATAATCGAATTACTTGATATTCACATGATTTGCCATTCCATGCCGTAAGTTTTCTTTTTGCAAATAATTTCGTGCTTTGCCCGTCGGCTCTTTTAAGGCTCTGCTTAATTACGTTTCTTACCTTCACCTTTTTCTGACGTTCTGATCCCCTTATGTCCTACTCAGTTACTCCCTTTTTCTCTCCAAATGTCGTTGTATTGAAATCTTCCAATCTCAGCCTATAGCAAAATCAATATCGATTTATTTCGTAACACTCGTACCATACCTTTCACTTTGTCTCATAAATCTGTCCGCGTAACGTCATTCGTATAATACAACGCTAGCTATTAGGGTTCACCCATCGATCGACATAGTCATAAAAGGGGGTCCTACACATACATATAAATGCATCTCTGTCATTTCTTTTACAAAACATTTTCAATCACTTGTTCCAACTTACTCTAATTTCTGAGCTACGTTGCTCTACTTCCATTTTCACCCATCTAATCCGTCGCAACTTACGCGACCTCTATGAAGTTCCCAACCATCCCACATACTCTAATTCCCTTTAGGTTACCCCATATTTCCTATTTATCTCTCATATCTATATTTGCGAAAATTTTGTACACTTCCCAGGGGGTCACCCATCCCAGAATTACTCCGGCCCTAGCACGCTTAACTTTGAAACTTTAATGCATTTGGGTGCGCTAAGACCGATATAATCACATCAACCGCCCCGCACGACCTTTGTCACGTAATTTAAGATAGGCCGGGGTCTTAACAACTTTCAAAACGTTCTCGTGGTGGGTCCCACCCCGACCTGGAGAAAATTCTTTCACTTTTCTGACCATATAGGTACCGTATCGCCCCTTACCTTCGTCTATGTATATAATTCTACACAACCCACAAATTTAAATTCCTATTCCACAAATTCCAACTCCAATCAGTCGTCGGGAACTGGTGAAATATTACTGTAAGGCATTATCTAACTACCAGCAAAAGGGAACTAGAGTCCGACAACGTCACAAAACTTCTTAGTACTCATTTCACATAATTATCTCCATATATACATATATAGGAATGGGGAGCGAACCATTTAATTCCCAACTACTTGTCATACGCTGCGTATTTTTCCAACGAGGAGAAACTCAACTGCTGGACATTTTTGCCCTTCCACATAGGCTTTTCTAAAGCAAAGTGTAATTGGAACATATTTTGGCCCGTTTAAATAACCCACGAATTTGCTTATTCATATATACTTTCTCGAAATAAAATTTCCCGAATCAAGGGTGGTGCTTCTTGCAAATGACATAGATGTCTTTTAAACTTTAATCCGACATAATAGATTTACTCTATCGGTATCGACTTTCAAGACGTGCTAAGGACTTATATCTCATTTCCCTTTTTATAATTCGAAAAATTCGGGCAGAAGTTCCTCTGTATTTCTTACTATCCCAAACCTGCACGCAGGAAATGCCAACAACGCCTCACAGGGCCAACATGTTTACATATATATCATATCGTAGCATAGCCGCACAGGGCTAACACTTTCAAATAAAAATGTGAAGGTGTCGAGACTTACCTTACATACATAATTCAAATGGCACCGGTGGCATTTTTCCTATTTACTTTCCTTTTTGATCTTCAACTTTATATTTCAATCATACTTCAAATACCTTACCCGACATACATTTTTTTCATACCATTGCTTACCGGTGTACCGTGCGTTCTTCGCTTCCAACGTCATCAATCAAGATCCAAAGAAAAGCAACACCTAAATCTTGTGTCGATACCGTTCTTCGAGGACAAACCGCTTTTCCGAAATTAAAGGTTAGAAGAAAGGAATTCATTTCCTAAATATCTATTCATCTTCTCTATCGCACGATCTAAGATCCAAAGAAAAGCAACACCCTAAATGTCCCGTAGCCTCCGAACACATACGTTTATAGATGTGGTGCACAACACACCGATAAACAAGACTCTACGAGACACACAAAACATATACATTCCGAGGACAAACCGCTGGCCCTGCAACGATACCACTTTTGTCACGACCCGGCCCCGTGGGCCGCGATGTACGGCGCCCTATTTGGACACCCAAATATACATCAAACCATCGACTCTCATATCAAATCATCATAATATAGCTTGATTCAAATATCATATTCATCATTCATAGCATATCGTATCAAATGAAAATAAATACATAAGCGTCTTAGGCGGTCGCGCGTACAAAAGTATCATATCAAAGTCGGAGAGGCGGCGGAATATACATCGCCGAACATATATACACATATCCAAATACAAAGGCCATTATGGCCACCATAAAACTTTCGAAGGACCGCGCTAAGATGCAAATCATGAACAAACGAACACATACGTGACCCATGACACACATATATGACTACGGAAAGCCTCTACAAAAAATCGAGGGTGAGACATAACGAACTTTCGACTCTAACATACGAACAAATGACGGGACGGTAGCCCGCCGTACCCGTTTTTTTTTTTTAAAACAGAATCACAAATGTACGTAAAATACATAGCAAAACATATATACCAAATGTGGGCTCCGGATCGAAGGGAGCACTCGTAATGGCGGAATGTGTGGCCTACATATACGGCAAATCACGAACCTCCGTACCGCGGCATGAAACGCAGCCCCCCCGAAGAAAGGGGGTCGAAAGGGGGTCGGTACGAAAGATGTACCGAGTATGTAAAGCATAAAAGTACGTAAATCCAAACCATAACCGAAATGAAAGGTACGGAGAGAAGGAATACAATAGTAATAACGATCAATATACATCAAACTTGTACTGAGACATATGTACATAATGCAAATAGAAAATCATGCATAAGGCTCGAACGTGGTCACCACTCCGACGCCGGTGCCACAACACAAAGATACCTCACTCCGGAAGGTTTCAAATCTCCGTACACCCCAAATACAACATATCGTATCATCAAACATATCATATCATCAAACATATCATAAGCCATATCACAAAGATAACTCCATAAGCGAACCCGGCCCTATGGCGAGGTCTCGGAACCGTAACACAAAGATTAAACTCGCCGAATTTGTCATAGTGCGCACGATCACAAACCGGCTCCGGAACCCCCGGCGAACGATATCATAGTATAGGCACGAGCACATAAGTAGTCCTTCTTTCAACATAATACATATGCATATACATAATTAAGTTCCAAGACTCGACGAATAAATACATATACATATTCATATTAAGATCAAAAGACTCAATGTAAATAAACCATTTCCTTCCATTTTCACAAAGGTCCAACAACACAATTAATTAATATACAAAAGACGCAGCCACACACACAATTTAGATTTTCAAAACTTTCGGAAAGTACTTCACGAACTATTTTCAAAAATTTAGCGTCGTTCACATTTAGAAGCTCTCAACACACAAGGCCATAACTTATGAAACAAATCAAACGGATTCCAGTCTCAAACTCATAGGCAAAGGCCCTCCCTTTATATCATACAAAAATAGGTTAAGTAAGACAAACGAAAGAAACCTTGGCTAGTGGGCCCTTATCCATTTATATAAATTTTGCACATGGGTCAAGTCGAGGGCCCAATTACTTGGCTACTTAGCAACATAAATTACGAACTTTCGACTCTATGGAGTTGTTTATGCAAGCCTCGAAATAATTCTATCACATTTGCGCAAATTATGGACGTTCGAGTAGTTTTCCAACAAAACATAGGGATTATGATTCAATTGTATTGAATGAATAGTAGCTAAAATCAAACTCGGGTTTCGAGGAGCAGATAACCCCGAGGCTCAAATTCAAACCTAGTATCTCTAGGACATGCCAAAAGAAGAAAAGGGATAGCTTTACATACCTTGCATGCGTCCTACGCTCTCTTAAACTCAATTCCCGTTTGCTCCAAAATCTACAAATGGTCACAATTACCAAATGTGAATTCAAGCTTTAGGAATCCCATCTTAGTTCCATATTTGTTTACAAAAATTTGGGCAAAGCATCTCCCCTATAAATTCAACGTCCCCGAGACTTAGCTCGGCCATAATATTAACAACAAAGAACCCCAACAATGACAACAATCATCAAAATTACACTAAAACGCATTTTTGTATAATTATTCTTCCTTTCTACATAAGGCAACAATTTCCATTCCAACTTCACAATTCCAAACTAATATCAATATTTCCATATTCATTTACTAATCAAAATCACTCCAACATCATTCGAAAGCATTCCACACCATTATACAAAATATTCGCAAAATATACAAAAATCCCACCGAATTCATAATTCATTCAAAACTTCCATTCTTCGACACAAACGTTCATAACACATTTTCATTTCCCAAATTCATCAACAACGACCATAATTCACCATTTAAAACCTTACTTCCATATTTATGTAATAATCATATAAAATTCACATAAATTCCCATAATTACATACAAGCAACTTTAATGCCAATTCAAGTCATTAAACTTTTACTTGCCTTACTAAGATCACAACAACACAACTAACAAACTAATTGAACTTGAATTCATTTCTCTTCCATGTCCATATGGCTCACGGCCACACCACCAACACACACACACATGCACGGCTTCACACACACATCACACTCCCATAATTCTCATCCAATTTTAATCATTCTAACATACAAACTTATTCCATAACACAAGAAGTGGAATTCTTACCTTTTCTTTAAATTTCAACCTTCCACAAACGTCGCTCTTTCGCTCAACTAATTATACCACGTTGAAGAGCGTCTTGAGCTTGTTAAGAATTCAAGAAGAACAAGAATTTTGGATTGAAGTTGAAGACTTGGAAATTTTTTTTTTTCCTTTTCTTGTTCGGCCGAATGGCCATGGTTGTGGTGTTCTTCAAATTTTTTTTCTTGCTTCTTGAATTTTCTTGAACATCACTTCTCTTTATATTAGATGGTCACATGCTTGATCACATGACCATTTAAGTGGGTTTGGGCCATGGCCTATGGCCGACCACCCCCCTCACTTTGGGCCTCAATTTTCATTCATTTTTTTTTTAGCCCAATTAATTGCGAATCTTATTTTGTAATTCCCGAAACTAATTTTCAAAATTCCAATTTTGCCCTTAGCCTTCCCCCGACGCTTCCATAAGCAACAACATCAACACTTTTCATAAGCAACAACATATGTATCAAATGGAGTCAAAATATGGCCTTATTCCTTACAAGTCACAATTATTCCAAAATTTCCGAATGCCCATTTTCAATAACAACCGAGAAGAAATGACTTGGCGAAATAACAACCGAGAAGAAATGACGGAAGAGAAGATGAAATCCACATACCCGCACTTATTTCAGCACCGGAAGAGATCCATGATGAGACATCGAGATTATGAGGTATGTATGCTTCCTTTTTATACTTTTGGGTCGTGTGTGGCCAACGTATATTGCTATCATGTTGTGGCCCTGTGAGGCAATGTTTATTGTGGGTTATTCTGATAGGATGGTAGTGCCATATTACAAGGGAAACTCTGGCAAAATTTTCGTAGAATTCCCGAGTGCTTAACATTCGAGGACGAATGTTCCAAAAGAGGGGGAGAATGTTACACCCCGAAAATTTCCGTTAATGTACAGTGACTAGACTAATGAAAGGAACGACGTATACGATGTTTTGATAAGTAAGAAATAACATTTGATGATTCTAAATGAGATTTCAAAGACATTCGAGGTAAGAAAGGGAAGTTTGCCAAGAGAAGGCAAGGCATGCGATAGATATCGAAAAGAAAATTATGAGTAACAAGTTAATGATGGCTTAATGATATTTTGGAGAAGAGTCATAACATTCCTTAGATTGTTAATGAAGTGCTAAACAAGTGTTAAGAAGGTTCCAT
Organism: Lycium ferocissimum; assembly: GCF_029784015.1. NCBI lineage: Eukaryota > Viridiplantae > Streptophyta > Magnoliopsida > Solanales > Solanaceae > Lycium > Lycium ferocissimum. The sequence goes on along the minus strand of NC_081343.1, from coordinate 16,280,007 downwards.
AGGGATCGGAGATCAAACGAAGTGACGAGAACAAGATCAGAAAAAAGATGGGTTATACGGACGATTATACGGTCCGTATAATGGTCCGCAGAATTGTCACAGTGAAGGTCCCTCACTGATGGGACAGACCGTATAAAATTATACGGTCACTTATACAGACCGTATAAAATTATACGGACCGTATAAAATTATACGGACCGTATAATGTGTCGTATAATGGTCACAGAATTGAGATGATAACGAGGTGATTTCACGGTAACTTATACGGACCGTATAAGTTTATACGGACCGTATAAGTATCCGTATATTCTCCCAGTGGATCGGAGTTTAAGTTATTAAAAAGGGGACCCAAGTTAATTAATTCATTTCATTTTCACATCCCTTCTCTCTAGAACACGCTAGAAATCTCTCAACTCTTCATCCACAAGAACCCAAGATAAATTGATAATCAACTTCATCAAACCAACAAAACCAAGTGTATGAAACATATAGAAGTTCATCCAAGCCAAGAAATTCCAAGAGAAGTGAACTAGGGTTTTGGTGCCAGAAGAGTATTTCCACTCCAGGCTTATTCCTACACTATCTAAGGTAAGTTTTATAGTGTTTTCATGTTGTTTAAGGTATTGAGAAGTTGAAACACTTGGATTGTAGAAGAATATAGAAAATGGGTCATAAATGTGGGAATAGTGTCATTTTTGAGTAATAGTTTGGAATGAGTCATGAATATTTATATGTGGTGATTGTAAACATGTTATGAATGACATTTAGAAAATGAGATAAGTATTATGTGTGAAAACTCAATAGTGGACTATGACCATGATTATGGAGAAATTGAAGTGAAATAGTGAAATATGGATAATGTAGATGAATGATGATTGTTGCCTATAATATTGTGATTGTTGTTATGGATGTTTGGGAGTTGATATGGAATATGGAGGAAAGTTGTATAAACAAAGGAAATGCTGCCCAATTTTCTCTAGCTTTAGTAAGCACGCTCATATAATCGATTAGCTAATGTTAATGCGAATTCTCTTGAAGGTAGAAACGTGGGCATTGAAGGAGAACGAGCAAGCGATAGAACAATTAAACGCAAAAGGTATGTCAGGCTAGTCCTTTCTTTCTAAGGCATGAATCTTATGGCATGATTTTCCCTCCTTCTCCATGAATCTCCTACATTTCGGAAAACTAAGAGTCTCTGTTCATGAATAGCCATATGAGATACATTACGAATACGATAATGATGATGATGAGCTTAAGTCTAAAGATTCTAGAGTCCATGATATGATGTTCCTACAAAGCTAATGATGTTATCTATAATCCATTGATGTTTTTTATTATATACACTCACCTTATATGCTAATTCCTTCAAGGTGAGGCAGAATACTTATAAATGCTCCATAATGAAATCGGGGGTTTACGACCTTATGTCACCCCGATAGAGTATGCATTGTCTTTGAGTTTCTATGTATGCATTATAATAAATACATGATGATGATATTACACCGCGCCTATATGGCCGGGCAGACACCGCTAAGGCGGGCAACGTATACACCATGTCTAGATGGCATGGGCAGACACCACTAGTGGGCGGCATGAGATGGTATCCCGTACGCGGGAGTCCTGGACGCAGGCTAATGATTATCACACCGTACCTGTATGATCGGGCAGCTTATACATATATGCATACATGATATGATGATGATTATGAAGTAAGCCAACATGCATTATTTCTTTTATAATTAACAGTCAGTTACAGGTTGCTCCTTATTTGATGCTCCCTTATTTCATTGACGTATTACTATTGTTTATGCCTTACATACTCAGTACAATGTTCGTACTGACGTCCGTTTTCTTTGGACGCTATGTTCATGCCCACAGGTAGACAGGGAGGTGATCCAGACTTATAGGAGCTATTAGCTGACTTGAGAGCACTCCATTGTCCCGGAGGTGCCATTGATTATTCTTTTGTGTATATATGTTTTGGGCATGACGGGGTCTTGTCCGGTCCCTATGTCTAGGCACTCTAGTAGAGGCTCGTAGATACGTATGTGTGGGTAGTATGGTCTCACAGTTTCTCCTCATATGTATATACATTATTTTGATTTTGGTAGCCGAAGGGCTTATGTATATAAAGGTAAATATGTTTCAATTGAAATTAGTTTTTCTATGATTATGAGCATAAGAAATATGAATGAGTGCAGGATGAGTAATAGAATGAGTGGTGCTCGGTGGTTAGCCCCGGGAACCCGTCATGGCCCTAGCCGGGTCGTGACAAAAAATCTATTACCCCATTTATTATCTGAAATTTGTCTTGCAGAAACACCCTAAACTGAAGGGATGTATTTCTTTGATATTTATTGGTTTGACGCGAACCCTTTTGCCAAATGTTGATTGGTTGTAAACCAATTCTTTGGAAATAAACTTATATGTCAAACCTCAAACGTACAAAGTATTTGGAAAAAGAAATGGATAAAAATATCTTATACAATACTTGCAGTTTCATATTCTAATAAGTTTTGTTTACATGAACTCAAATTCCACCAAATCATATACTTTACATGTTTATTTGGCATATATTCGTGATATAGGGTGTATTGCTTATTTTGAAACCTTTAAAAATCAGATTTTTTTTTCTAACAATTTAATATTTTCTAATTGATATCTTCGTTTACTATTTGATAGCAAATTTTTCATATTAGAAATTTTAATTGTTCGCATAATTGACAACATTAAATTTGCTTAGTAATAACGAACAATGATATTGCCTTGGACAAAAAAAAAACAATGATATTGCGGCAGTGAAAGGGAAAGGAAAAAAAACAATGATATTGCGGCAGTGAAAGGGAAACGAAAAGGTATGTGAGGCTAGTCCCTTCTTTCTAAGGCATGATTCTTATGACATGATTTTCCCTATCTATTCATGACTTTCATACATCCCGAAAACTATGAGTCGATATTGATAAAGAGCTTCATATGAGATGAGATAAGAGACACGTTATGAGAACGGTAATGATGAGGACGAGCCTAAGTTTAAAGATCCTAAAGTTCATGATATGATGTTGCTATAGCTAATGATCCTTATATGACCCCTTCGATGTGGCTTATTATTGTTACACTCACCTTATCATGTTAATTCCTTCAAGGTGAGGCAGAATGCTTATGAACACTCCATAATCGGACCGGGGGTTCACGACCTTATGTCACCCCGACAGATTTACAGTTTGCTCTGAGTTTTTATGCATGATTCATGATAATTATATGATGATGATATTACACCGTGCTTACATGGACGGGCAGACACACTAAGGCGGGCAGCGTATATACAACATGTCTAGATGGCATGGGCAGACACCACTAGTGGGCGGCATGAGATGTTACTCAGGACGCAGGAGGCCTGGATGTGAGCTAATGATGATCAAACCGTACCTATATGGTCGGGCGACTTATATATATATATATATATATATATATATATATATATATATATATATATATATATATATATATATATATATGCATACACGATATGATGATGTTTATGATGTAAGTTAGCATGCATTATTCGGTACAGGTTGTTCCTTACGTGATGTCTCCTTATTTCTTTGATATGTTATTCTTGTTCAGGCCTTACATACTCAGTACAATGTTCGTACTAACGTCCTTTCTTTTTGGACGTTGTGTTCATACCCACAGGTAGACAGGGAGGTGACCCAGATTCATAGGAGCTATCAGCAGATTTACAGGAGCACTCCATTACTCCGGAGGTGCTATTTTGAGATATTATTTTTGTGAACATACTTGGGGCACCACGGGGTCCTGTCCCCGTCCTTATGTCTAGTATTCTAGTAAAGGCTCGTAGATACGTATGTGTGGGTAGTATGGTCTCATGAATCCATCATTGTATATTTGTATATCATTTTGTAGCCATGAGAGCTCGCATATATATATATAGGCATATGTTGCCCTTGGGATCATGTATGTTAAGGTTTGGTATGATGACTAGCAGGATAAGTGGTGCTCGGGAGTCGACCGGGTACCCGTCATGGCCCCCTAGCCGGGTAGTGAAAGTTTACTTCATTGTTCCATGTCTGTATAATTATGGAAGGACATTGCTTTAGAATTATGAGTTGGTACATGAATCTCATTGATTACGCATATTCATACGTCAAGTCTAAAATGTTGTTGGCATAAAATGTTACACTGTTGCATTCACTCTCCATTTATATATGCACTTATGGATAAATTGTGATGAAGGAAAGTTAAGAGATGATATTAAAATCAGATTGAGGTAAGGTTGTTGTTCTCACAGTGTCACGACCCAACTAGGGGATCGAGCGGGCACCCACACTAACCCCTCTGGTGGGCGAACCCTTTCCTAGATTTGTCATTCATTTCAAAACATAAGGAAAGTAAATAGAAAGATTAAGTAGTCTTGAAATATAGATAAACTAACAAATGTGGAATACTAATACATTATCCCTGGAATCTGGTCTGAATCAGTAGAAGAGACACTAACTCCTACAAGTCTGAAATACAAATACTATCTCGGAATACAAATAAAAGACAAGTAAAGATAGAAGAATCTGCGGGTAGCGGAATCCATCAAATACTCACCCTGGAAACTCTACAATCTGAGCCTCAGGATCACTCAGGAGGTGCAGAGAAGGAACCTGCTATGAACTCTGCACTTAAAAAAGAGTACAAAGAAGGTAGTATCAGTACAAACACCTGTACCGGTAGGTATCATAGGTAGACCACAACTAGATCACATATGTATAAGAAAGAAATCGAAAGGTAGACATGCGCTGTCAAATATAAGTCACAACACAATCCAACATAAAAAACAACACACATGATATAAGTACCATAAAAGATTCAACGATATAGGTGAATGAAGTAAGTAGTGCATATGCAATGCAATGAAATGCACTGGCCAACAGTCTGTTACCGTACACACATGCTACGGATGGATATCCTCCACGTCTCAATAGTCATGACCCATGGGGGACTCGCTAAATCCATGTACTAGTCACTCCACACATATCCTAGAGATGACTTCTATAATACTAGCCATTCCGCACACAACCTAGAGATGGCTTCTATATCAAACCTATCCACAATCTCTTACTTCGTTCATAAACTCGAATGTTTCCTTTCTCACTTATCATCACCAGTACCAAATCATAGTTCATATCAATGTATCATGTAAAATGTGTATGCCTGCAATGCATGATATCAATATCAAGTGTAAATCATAATCAAGATCTCATTCGTGCCTCTATATGAGCACTCATCACAATACCAATCCTAGATCATTGTTCCTTCCTTTATCGATGATAAGTGACAAGATAAGTGAGAGATGAATCCATCACAAACACAACATGGTAAAGGGTCAACAAGCCCAACACCGCACACATGGCGACAAACCAAATCACAATAACAAGGCGACAAGCCCATGAAGTCATCACATTACTGTCACGACCCGAGCTATGGGCCGCGACGGGTATCCGGGGCTGACCACCGAACACCGCTCACATTACTGCTTATCTGCTATCACTCATACTATATACTCGTAATCATATAAGGCTGTCATTTTTCTGAAATACAATAACTTTTATAAACATAAGCCCTTCGGCCATCAAAGTAGTGTATAGATTTACACATACATATACAAGGAGACCATGGGACCATACTACCCACACATGCGTATCTACGAGCCTCTAATGGACTGCTAGACATACGGACGGGACAGGACCCCGTCGTGCCCAAAATAAGAATATACAAATATGTACCAAAAGAATGATCGATAGCACCTCCGGACAATGGAGTGCTCACAAATCAGCTACTGGCTCCTAGGGATCAGCACCATCTCCTTGCCTACCTGTGGGCATGAACACGGATGTCCAAAGAAAGGACGTCGGTACGAACGTTGTGCGAGTATGTAAGGTATAAACAATAATAAGATGTCAATAAAGTAAAGAGGCATCAATGAGGAGCAATCTATAATTGATCGAATCATAGGGAAGTAATACATACTAGCTTACTCTCATACTCATCATCATATCATATATGCATAAGTGTATAAGTTGGCCGACCATGTAGGTGCGGTGTGATAATCAATAACATTAGCAATAGCCTTAGCCTGCGTCCAGGCCTCCCGCGTCCGGGGTATCATCTCATGCCGTCCACTAGTGGCGCTGCCCATGCCATTTGGCCATGGTGTATAGCTGCCACCATATAGGCGCGGTGTGATATCATCTTATGCTCATTATAATATACTCATGATAGAATACTTATAGAAATACATGCATAAAGACTCATAGATAATCATACTTTATCGGCGTGACGTAAGGTCGTGACCCCCGATGTCATTATGATCATTCGTAACTATCCCGCTCACCTTGAAGGAACAAACATAAGGTGAGTGTATATAATGATTAACATCAATGAACTACGGATAGCTTCACTTGCTTAACATAAGCATCATATCATATACTATAGCATCTCTAGACTTAGCTTGTCATTATCATTATCATAATCGTAACATATCTCTTATTTCGTATGACCAGTCATGAACAAGGGCTCATAGCTTTCTTGAAGATAGGACATTTGTAATGAAGAGGAAATTCATGCCATACGGACTCATGCCTTAGAAGGAAGGGATTAGCCTCACATACCTTTTTGTCGTTAACTACTTATAGCTTGCTCGTTCTCCTTTGATGTCCTTGTCTTTACCTTCAAGAGAGTTCGTACCATCATTAGCTAGGCAACTATAAAACCATGCCTCTTAAGGCTAAAGAAAATTGGGCAGCGTTTCCTTTGTTTATACTACTTTCCGCCATATTCCATATCAACTTCCAACACCCATAACAACCATCACAATATCGCTAACAACAATCGTCATTCATTTCCATGATTCGCATTTCATAAATTCACCTAAATTCTCCATATTCATGACTAAGGTTTATTGTCGCGTTTGTTCACTTATAATACTTATTCCATGCTCTAAATATCATTTATAACACGTTCATAATCTCAACATAACCATTTCCACGATTCATCTCAACCACTATTCAACAATGACATTATTCACCCATTTATGACCCATTTTCTATCCTCCTTCGTAATCTAAGTGTTTCATCTTAATAATACTTCAATCAACATCTAAAGTTCATGAAACTTACCTCAAATGGTAGAGGAATAAACCTTGACTGATAATACGCCTTCTAGCACAAAACCCTATTTCTTCTTTCTTGGAATTCCTTGACTTTGATAGCTTTAATGGAGTTTCTTAGGTTTGATTCTCCTCAAATCTTGTTTTTGATCTTTGGTTCCCTTGGTTTTCTTGTGGATGATATACTTGGAAGGTTCTAGAGGTGTGGAGAGAGTTGAGGTCGTGATTGGAAATGAATAAAATGAAGTGGACTTAACATTTAAAGACTTGGAGAGTTCAGCCCTGAGTGGGACTTCCACGGACGCCTTCACGGTCCGTGGAACCCAAAGGTGGGTCGTGGAACTGGTCGTGGTTCATGACCAGCCAGCCACACTTTCTGCTGGCTGTTCCACGGACACACCCACGGTCCGTGGAACACTATACGGTTCGTGGAACCTAGCCGTGGAACTCACAGTTCCACCGGAATGGTTCCCGTCGTTTCGTTTGATCTCCAATCCTTATGGAACCTTCTTGGCACTTGTTTATCACTTCAATATCATTTTAAGGAACGTTATAACTCTTCTCCACAACATCCTTGTGGCATCATTAACTCAATACTCCTAGTTTGCGTCCAATACACTAACTTATAACTCGATTCCTTTAACGACTTCCTTGCTTCAACTCGGGTGCCTTTGGGATCTTGATTAGGATTATCAATTTCTACTTCTTGCTTATCCAACCTCGTATACGTCATGTCCTTCGCGAGCCTACACACCTCTATTCTAAGGGGAAAATTTCCGAGATGTAACATTCTTCCCCCCTTTTGGAACATTCGTCCTCGAATGTTAAGTCATCGAGGGTTCTAGAAAAATTTCGCCAGAGTTTCCCTTGTAATATGGTGATACCATCCTGTCACAACAGCCCATAATATCATTGCCTCACAGGGCCATAACACAATAGCAATACAGATTGGCCACACACGACCCATATACATAAAAGTAAAACATACATACCTTATCATTTTGATGTTTCATCATATGTCTCCTCCGGGGGTTGAAATAAGTGCGGATATGTGGATTTCATCTTTCCTTCCACTTCCCAAGTCATCTCTTCCCGATTATTATTGCGCCACAAGACTTTGATCTCGCTACTTCTTTATTCCGAAGCCTTCGTACTTGCCTCGTCTAATATGGCAATAGGTACTTCTTCGTAAGTTAGCTTCTCTGTAATTTGGACATCATTTACTGGCACAATCTTCGTAGGATCTCCAACACATCTGCGGAGCATTGAGACATGGAATACCGGATGAACTAATTCAAGTTCTGAAGGTAAGTCTAATTCATATTCTACTTGACCCACCTTACGGATAATTTTATAAGGTCCGATATATCGCGGACTCAACTTCCCCTTTTTGCCAAATCTCATTACCCCTTTCATTGGCGACACTTTCAAGAACACCCAATCATTGACTTGAAATTCTAGATCTCGCCGGCAGTTATCCGCATAAGACTTTTGGCGACTTTGAGCTGTCAATAACCGTTGTCGGATCACCTTGACTTTTTCCACTGCTTGTTGAATTAATTCGGGGCCTATCAACCGTACCTCTCCGACGTCAAACCATCCAATCGGGGATCTATATTTTCTTCCATACAGAGCTTCATATGGAGCCATTTGGATACTGGAATGATAACTGTTGTTATAGGCAAATTCGATTAAGGGTAAGTGGTCATCCCAGCTACCACCAAAATCTAAAACGTATGCCCTCAACATATCCTCCAAGGTCTGTATAGTGCGCTCGGCCTGTCCGTCGGTCCACGGATGAAATGTTGTCTTTGAGCTTCACTTGAGTGCCTAGACCTTCTTGGAAGGATTTCCGAACTTGGCTTTAAATTGTGCTCATCTGTCCGTAATGATAGATATTGGAATACCATGAAGTCTCACAATTTCCTTGATATAAAGCCTCGCATAGTCTTCTGCTGAATATGTAGTTTTGGCTGGGAGAAAATGAGCCGCTTTCGTCAGTCTATCCACGATCACCCATACAGAATCATATTTGCCCCGGGAACGGGGCAATCCTACAATGAAATCCATGTTAAGCACTTCCCATTTCCATGTAGGAATGTCCATCGCTTGCAATAATCCCCCTGGCTTCTGGTGTTCTACCTTTACTTGCTGGCAATTCGGACATTGGGCCATAAATTCTGCTATGTCTCTTTTCATACCGTCCCACCAATATATCATTTTAAGATCGTGGTACATTTTTGTCGTTCCTGGATGGATAGAGTACCGAGAATAGTGAGCTTCTTCTAGGACTCGACGACGTAATTTCGCCACATTTGGCACACATAGCCCGCCTTGATATCTAAGAACCCCATCCGCCGAGACTTCAAATGGCGACTTTTCTCTTGGAAATTTCACACCTTTATAATATTCCAATTTAGGATCCTCGCCTTGTCGCTCTTTATCTCCATATTCAAGGATGAAACCGTAGGATCATTAACACTAATTCCCGCATCACCGAGTCGATTATACGCACTCCAAGATTCGCCAACCGGTGGAGTTCATGAATCAGCCTCTTTTCTTCTGGGGGAACTTCACATGAGCTGCCCATTGAACGGCGACTAAGCACGTCAGCTACTACATTCACCTTCCCGGGGTGGTATAAAATATTAACATCATAGTCCTTCAGTAATTCTAACCACCGCCTCTGTCGCAGATTCAACTCCTTCTGTTTAAAAATATGTTGAAGACTCTTATGATCTATGTAGATATCGACATGTACGCCATACAAGTAATGTCTCCACATTTTCAAGGCATGAATAACTGCGGCCAATTCAAGATCATGAGTTGGGTAATTCTTTTCATGTTTTCGCAGCTATCTTGAAGCATAAGCAATGACTTTCCCATGCTGCATTAATACACATCCCAGCCCCACACCGGAAGCATCACAATACACAACATAGCCATCCGGCCCTTCTGGAAGTGTTAAAACTGGAGCTGAGGTTAATCTGTCTTTTAATTCTTGGAAGCTACGCTCACAAGCATCGTTCCATTGAAATTTTACTGACTTCTGGGTTAGCTTCGTCAACGGGGCTGAAATAGATGCAAAACCCTCTACGAATCTTCTGTAATAGCCTGCCAATCCCGTTGGTCTCGCGAACTTCGTAGGTGTCGTAGGCCTCTCTCCAAGTCTTTACGCTTCAATCTTCGAGTGTCGACTCTAATACCATCATTTGAAATCACATGGCCCAAGAATGTCACCGAGTTTAACCAACTCGCACTTTGAAAATTTAACATACAATCTCGAGCTCGTAGAATGCCAAGAACAATGCGTAAATCCGCATGTTCGACTCCGTGCGAGAATACACCAAAATATCGTCGATGAATACTATTACAAATAGATCTAGAAGAGGCTCGAATACATTGTTCATTAAATTCATGAATACCGGAAATGGGTCGTTGGTTAGCCCAAAACGACATCACTCGAAATTCGTAGTGACCATATCTCGTCCTAAAGCCGTCTTGGGAATATCTTCCTCTCTCGACCTCACTTGATGATATCCCGATCACAAATCTATCTTAGAAAACCACTTGGCACCAATGCTATGACCAATTGATCGAACAAATCATCAATTCTCGAAAGAGGATACTTATTCTTGATCGTCACCTTATTCAATTGTGATTATAATCAATACATATTCGTAGGGAGCCATCTTTCTTTCTCACAAATAAACCGGAGCTCCCCACGGTGATGAACTCGGGTCTAATGAACCCCTTTTCGAGCAAATCTTTCAATCGGGCCTTTAACTCTTTCATTGAAGGAGCCATTCGATAAGGAGGAATAGAAATAGGCTCGGTATCCGCAACACATCAATAGTGAACTCAATTTCTCTTTCCGTAGGAATCTCCGGGAGCTCATCTCGGGAATACATCCGAAACTCATTCACTACCGAACGGATTGGAATGTTGGTGGCTTTGCCTCCGTGTCATGGACTCGGACTAAATGGTAGATATAGCCTTTAGCTATCATTTTTCTTGCCTTAAGGTAGGAAATAAACCTACCTTCGAGAGTTGCCGTATTACCTTTCCATTCAAGTACGAGCTCTCCCGGAAATTGGAATCGAACTAATTTCATTCGGCAATCAACATTAGCATAGCACGAGGCCAACCAATCCATACCCATTATTACATCGAAGTCTACCATTTCAAGCTCAACTAAATCGGCTTTGGTCCGGCGATCGCATATCACAACTATACAGTTTTTATACACTTGTTTCGTTATCACGGGATCACCAACCGGAGTAGATACCTCGAAAGGTTTAATTGGCTCGGGTTTCACCCCAATACGATTAGCAACATAGGGGAGTAATATAGGATAACGTAGACCCGGATCTATCAATGCATATACATCATGAGAAAACACGGATGAATATACCCGTGACCACATCCGGAGACGACTCGAGATCTTGCGTCCGGGCCAAAGCATATAAGCGGGCGGTGTGGCACCTCAAGTAGATGCTCCCCCCTCGGCCTCTACCTCGACCGGGAATTTGAGTGCGCTTACAGGACGGTTGAAGAAGATCCCGCCGCCGACCGTGGGCCGAGTCCCCAGTTCTGCCGAGCGACGGGCAATCTCTCATCATATGCCCCATCGACCACAGAGCATAACAAGCGTCGACCCCCGGCGACGGTGTCCAAATGTAATCTACCGCATATATATGTTTTCGCGGCATCGGGGGTCTCCTTCGACCGTAATCTCCCCCAAACCGAGACACTATCTCAAAACATAACGGACGCGATCCAATATATAACAGAAGCCGATAAGGCTATATTTCAAATGTAGGTGATTTCCAGAAAAATTTCGGCAGAGTTTCCTTTGTTATATGGACTAACCAAAATAACCCTGCACGCAGAAAATACCAACAAAGGCCACACAGGGCCAACAAAATATCATATACATAAGCGGACCGGCCGCCGCGGCGGGGGATCGCCCAACACACCGTATACAAACACAATCATACGAAGTAGGCACAACCCACAAAATATGTCCACGGACCTCTAGACGGACGTACGAATCATATGACGGGACGGGGCCCCGCCGTACCCAAATAGTCCAAATATACATAAGGATAAACATGACAAAGATATATACCAAAATGTACGCTCCGGATCAAAGGAGCAATCCAATATAGCAGAAAAGTGGCCTACGGCGGAGGATCACCAACGTCCGTACCGCGGGCATGAAACGCGACCCCCGAAGAAAGGGGGTCGATACGAAAGAGGTACCGAGTATGTAAAGCATGGGGTACGTAAATCCAAACCATAGGCAAATAAGAATACGGAGAGAAATATATCGAATCAGTATAACAAAAGCTGTAATAAACATATGTACATAATGCGAATCAAAATCATGCATAACGCTCAGGAATGTGGTCACCTCTCCGTCACTGGTGCCACAACACAGCATACTCCAGAAGGTTTCAAATCTCCGTACATCTCCGAACATATCATATCATATCATCATACAAATCTTATCATATCATCATACAAATCATGTCATAGGCCATATCACAAAGATAACTCCGAACGGTAACCGGCCCTATGGCGAGGTCTCGAAACCGTAACACAAAGATACTACCGAATTTAGCATAAGGCGCACGATCACAAAACCGGCCCGGGAACCGGTGAACGAAGTCATAATAAGGCACGAGCGGAGTCGTGAGCAAACAATGCAATTCGTATATCAAAATAGCCTTTCAAAACTTGATTACTTCATAAGTCAATTTATTAACCAAAACAGTCAGATAAACAATTAGTACGGAAGTTTATTCCACAAAATAGTTCCAAAGTGGTACGTATGGTTCCAAAACATAACATAGTATTTCATAGGGTTCAAAACATTATTTCATAAGGAACAATTTCAAAATCGAAGATTCTTTATCGAAATTTATCCAAAAGAGATCCTGGTAGGACAAATAAGGCATCTCGGGGTTGGCGGGCCCACCTCGGGTCAAGTCGAGGTGGCAATCATAATTTATGGACGTTTAGAGTCTATAAGATCATACATAAAGATTTCAAAGTCAACTGATCACCTTTACATAGGTTTCGGACGTTTGATAGCTTTCTAGTCAAAATGGAGTCATTAGGCTTCAATTGAATTGAATGAATAGTAGCCGTTTTATAAATTGGATTTCGAGGAGCGAAATTGCTCCCGGGTTCCGATATCAACCTAGCATACTAAGACATGCCAAAGAAAGGAGTGGGGAGCTTTACATACCTTAGATACGTCTTACGCTCGCCCGAAACTCAAGTCCCGTTTCGCTCGTAAAATCCGCAAATGGTCAAAGTTGCCAATTAGGAATCTTAAGGCTTAAGAGTTCACTTAACTTTGTTTTTGTCTACCGAAATTTCGGCAAAGACTTCCCCTATATATATAACATCCCCGAGGCTTAACTCGGCTCAATACACATCAACAATAACAACCCACACGTCACAGACAACACAAACCACAATTAAATCATTCTAACTTCAATATTCTACTTTACTACACAAGTTGGCAACTTCCATTCAAACTTCACAATTCCAAACTTACGTTCACATTATTGTATTCATACACTCATTCAAGATTATCCAAACATATTCCAATCATATTCCAAACATTGTACATAAATTCAAGAAGTTCGTCACTTTCCATATTCCTTTCAAAACGTCAACAATTCCGACGAACATACTAACTTGCATTATTTCATTCCGAATTCATTAACAACAACCATAAGTCATATTTAAAGTCTTCATATCATAATTATACAAGGATATACGCAATATGCCAAAATCATACATTTTCCCATAATAATCCATAATCATTTCCAACGCTAATTCGATTCATTAAACATTCATTTACGTCATAAATACCACAACAACGCAACTAGCAAACCAAACAAACTTGAATTCATCCCACTTCCCCTTCCATACAACTCACGGCCAAACATGGCACACACACACACACACATACACACTCCCAACACCACAATCCCATAATCGTCATGCAACTCTAGTCACTAACACACATATATCCACTTCATAACATAAAACATAGAAATCTTACCTTTTTCTTAAAATTCCAATTCGCCGCAAACGTCGCTCTTCCGCCAAACCAATTATATCAAGTTGGAGAGCGTCTTGCGTACTCTACAAATATGGGAAGAACAAGATTTTTGATTGAAACAAAGCTAGAAAATTTTTTTTTTTTTTTTTTTTGAAGAAAAGGGGTTCGGCCGAGAGGGAGTATTTCAGCTTTTTTTGAGTTCTTGTGATTTTCTTGAAAATTCTAAAGGGGTCAAATGATATATATCCAATTAATGGTCATGTGAAAATCACATGACCACTTAATAAGAGGCTTGGGCCTAGCCTTGGCCGGCCACCCCCTTAAACTTGGGCCTAAATTTTTGTTCAATTTTTCTTGGCCCAATTCATTAAAATTCTCGTTTTGTAATTTCCGAAATAAATTTTCAAAATTCCAAATTTGCCCTCGGCCTTTACACCAATAATTTCACAAACAACATAGTCATATTAACTAAAATCAAAATATTGCCTTATAACACACAAGTCACAATTATTTCAAAACTTTCCAAATATGCGAAAACACGGGATATAACATTCTCCCCCTTTAGGAACATTCGTCCTCGAATGTTAGACATAAAGCCTTATAAGTATAACGGGGGAGTTCACATTTATGATTAGCATTCATAAATCGTTTTTCTCAATCAATGTAACAAACTTAGGAATTCGATTACTGTAGGTGCAAGGAATAGGTGAGGATATTTTCTCTTCATGGCGTCCTCGGCTTCCCAAGTTATTTCTTCGCGGTTATTATTCCGCCACGGACTTTAACAAAGGCACATCTTTAGTGCGCGCCTCTTCTCCCCGGCGATCCGAATAGCTACCGGTCCGCTCTTCATAAGATAAGTCCTCTCCGTCACCCGAATATCTTCTCGCCGGAAATACTCGGAAGGGTCACCAATACATTTACGGAGCATCGATACGTGAAATACCGGATGTACTGCTTCCAGATCAGATGGTAAATCCAGCTCATATGCGACCTGACCTATCTTCCGAATAATCTGATACGGCCCGATATATCGTGGACTGAGCTTACCCTTTCTGCCAAATCTCATCACACCTTTCATAGGTGATACTTTTAGGAATACCCAGTCGCCAATTTCAAATTTCAACGGTCGACGCCGCTTATCAGCATAAGATTTCTGTCGACTCTGGGCCGTTAGCAACCGCTCTCGGATCAGCTTCACCTTATCAACTGCCTGTTGGACAATATCTGGACCGATTAGTTTAGTTTCACCCACATCGAACCAACCAATCGGAGATCTGCACTTTCTACCATATAAGGCTTCATACGGTGCCATCTGGATACTGGAATGATAGCTATTATTATAAGCAAATTCAATAAGTGGCAAGTGATCATCCCAGTACCGCCCCCGAAATCAATAACACGGCCCGCAAAGATATCTTCTAGCGTCTGAATGGTGCGCTCGGCCTGTCCATCGGACTGAGGGTGGAATGCGGTACTAAGACTCACCTGAGTCCCCAATGCCTCCTGGAACGATCTCCAGAAGTTAGCTGTGAATTGTGCACCTCGGTCGGTAATAATAGATACGGGAACTCCGTGAAGCCTTACTATTTCTTTGATATATAATCTAGCATAATCCTCGGCCGAATAAGTAGTCCCGACGGCGTAAAATGAGCCGATTTCGTCAACCTGTCAACAATTACCCAAATAGAATCATATCTGCGTGGAGTGCGCGGTAACCCTGTGACGAAATCCATATTAATCATCTCCCATTTCCAGGCTGGAATCTGCATCTCCTGTAATAACCCGCCGGGCTTTTGATGCTCGATTTTAACTTGCTGGCAATTTGGGCACTGGCCGACGAATTCTGCAATATCTCTTTTCATGCCGTCCCACCAATACAAACATTTAAGATCATGATACATTTTTGTGGAACCAGGATGAACAGAATACCGTGCATTATGTGCTTCACCCAAAATTTGCCGCCGCAGCCCAGCAACGTCGGCACACATACTCTGCCTTCATATAATAACACCCCGTCCGGAGAAATTTCAAATTGGGTCTTTTCTTTATTAAGGGCCGCATCTCTATATTGGACCAAAATAGGATCTTCGAACTGGCGCTGTTTTACTTCCTCCATAATGGATGATTTGGCAATCTCTCGAACGGAAACCCCAGCATTACCGGAATCTGCCAAACGGACTCCAAGGCTAGCTAACTGATAAATCTCACGGACCAATTCTTTCTTGTCAGGCTGCACATCAATCAGACTGCCCATGGATTTACGGCTAAGTGCATCAGCCACAACGTTAGCTTTGCCTGGATGATACAGAATATCAACGTCATAGTCTTTCAACAATTCGAGCCATCTCCGTTGTCGCAGATTCAGCTCCTTTTGTTTAAAAATATATTGGAGGCTTTTATGATCAGTATAAATGTCGACATGAACCCCATATAAATAATGCCGCCATATTTTCAAGGCATGAATTACCGCGGCTAATTCCAAGTCGTGTGTGGGATAATTTCTCTCGTGCGGTCTGAGTTGCCGAGAAGCATAGGCTATGACTCGACCGTGCTGCATCAAAACACAACCTATCCCAGTACCAGAGGCATCGCAATAAACAACATACCCGTCTGATCCTTCCGGAAGAGTTAAGACTGGAGCCGTGGTTAATTTCTCCTTCAACGTCTGAAAGCTGCGCTCACAGGCATCAGTCCACTGGAATTTTGCTGCTTTTTGAGTCAGCTTCGTCAGTGGTGCCGCAATAGAAGCAAAATTCTCCACAAATCTTCTATAATATCCGGCTAGCCCCAGAAAACTGCGTACCTCTGTCGGTGTGGTAGGCCTGGGCCAATTCTGTACAGCTTCAATTTTCTGCGTATCGACCCGAATACCATCTGCTCCGACAACATGCCCCAAGAATGCCACAGAAGTTAACCAGAATTCACATTTAGAAAATTTGGCATATAATTTCTGCTGCCGAAGTGGTGCCAAGAACTCGTTCTTAAATGATCCGAATGCTCTTCTCGCGGACCGGAATAGACCAGAATATCATCTATAAACACGATCACGAACATATCAAGAAATGGCCGAAATACCCGATTCATTAAATCCATGAATACCGCGGGAGCATTAGTCAATCCGAAAGACATTACTCTGAATTCATAGTGCCCGTACCGGGTCCTGAAAGCGCTTCGAATATCGATTCTCGCACCCGTACCGATGATAACCGGAGCGCGCATCTATCTTCGAAAAGTGTTTGGCACCCGCAACCGATCAAATAAATCATCAATCCGGGGGAGGGGATATTTATTTTTAATAGTCACCTTATTCAGCTGTACGGTAGTCGATACACATTCGCAACGAACCATCTTTCTTTCTTACAAATAATACCGGCGCTCCCCAGGGCGATGTGCGGGTCTGATAAAGCCTTTATCCAATAGATCTTTTAGCTGCTCCTTTAATTCTTTCAATTCTGCCGGGGCCATTCTATACGGGGGAATAGATATGGGCCCGTGTATCCGGCAATAGATCTATAGTGAAATCTATTTCCCGTTCGGGGGAAGACTCGGAAGATCGTCCGGAAATACATCGGGAAATTCATTCACAACCGGAACTGATTGAAGAGTAGGAGTTTCGGCCTTGGTGTCGTGCACGCGAACCAAATGATAAATATATCCTTTCTGAATCATTTTTCTGGCCTTAAGGTACGAAATAAATTTACCCTTTGGCGACGCGGTATTGCCTGCCCATTCTATGACTGGTTCCCCTGGAAACTGGAAACGAACTACCTTTTTCTGGCCAACCACATTAGCGTAACAGAAGCTAACCACCCATACCCATAATAACATCAAATTCGATCATATTTAATTCTACCGGATCGCTTTGGTACAACGATCACATATAATCACGAACAATTTTTATACACACGCTCGGCTATAATAAAATCACCCACTGGTGTAGCTACTTCAAATGGCTCGATAGGCTCAGGAATTATTCCAATTTCATTAGCAACGAGCGGAGAGATATATGATAACGTAGAACCAGGATCAATTAAGGCATACACAGATCGAGAGAAAATCAATAATGTACCTGTGACAACATTACCAGGGTCAACTAAAGCATACACAGATCGAAGAAAAATCAACAATATACCTGTGACAACATTTGGCGAAGCCTCCTGGTCCTGACGGGTGGCCAATGCATATATGCGGTTCGATGGACCGCTGGAATCTGAAACCCCGCCACGGCCTCGACCGCGGCCCGCCGGTGGCGGCGCACCTCGTCCCGGAGGACGTGCAACTGAAGGAGTAGAGGATGAACCCGCGGCTGATCCCGTCGGTCGAGCTGCACCACCAGAACCACCCGCCATCGGACAATCACGCATAATATGGCCCTGACGGCCACAAGAAAAACAGGCTCCGGTGGCCCGGTAGCACTCCCCTGGATGTGATCTCCCACAATGAGAACAGCGGGGCATGGGTGGTCGGGACTGGCTGGAACCTCCAGTCATCTGTGAACCCTGTGCTCTGGAACTCTGGCCGGCTCCAGATGGCCCTGCACCATCAAATCGCCTACCGGTAGACTGTGTACCCCGGCCTGACGGAGGAGGATGTCTGTCTGATCGCTGTGACTGAGACTGTCCGCCTCTGGAATCTCCAGAATACCCGGCAAATCTGGCCCTCTTGGGCGGCCTCCTATCCCGATCTCTGAAGGACTGATCTGCCCGATGCCGGTCCTCCACCCCCTGAGCATAAGCCTGTAGTCGGGCAATATCCATATCAGTCTGAGACGCCATAGCCATGCAACTGTCAACTAAATAACGGTCCAACCCTGACGCATAACGGTGCATCCGATCGGCCATGTCTGCCACTAAAGCCGGTGCATATCGAGCCAGAGAATTAAACTCCATATTATATTCACGAACACTCCGGCCTCTCTGTCGAATATGCAGAAACCTATCAACCCTCGCCCTCCGCAACTCTGGGGGCAAAAAGTGGCGAAGAAAAGCAGCCTCAAACTCGGCCCAAGTAGGCCGGGGGGCGCGCCTCACCCCGGATAGCTCCCAGACTCATACCAAATAAGGGCGACATCCCGCAACCGTGTGAAGCTAACTCGACGTACCCGCCGCCGAAGCCCCGGCCAATCTCAATGCGCGCCGCATCCGCCTAATGAAAAGTCATGGGGGTCCTCCTCGGGCTTAGACCCGAAAAACTCGGAGGCCCGCATGTCGTGAACTCACGAACTCGCGATCGTCATGTCTATCATCATCATCACCTCGCGGCTCGCGTCCCCGAACCTGACCTGCCACCAGCGTCGTCAATAACTGTACGGCCTCTCTGAGTGTCCTGTCCTCTGTCCCGGGCTGGGGAGCTGGAGGCACAGGCGCCTGCATCGCTGGGGCTGCTGAGGGACCAACTCCAGCCTCCCTGGGTGGCGGAGTGGCTGAACCCTCTGAATGTAAAACGATACCAGGTCTAGTCTGCGCACGAGCCCGTGTAACCCTCGGCGCCCGACTAGTCTCATCCGCCTTCGCCTTGCCCTTCTGGGCGGCACCGTCTTCTTCGGAGGCATCTCTCGAAAAACATAACAATTGATCGAAAAGAGTCATCCTAATAACATAGCTCTAACGCACGATCTAAGATTCAAAGAAAGGTAACACCCTAAATGTCCTGTAGCCTCCCGTTTTATAGATGTGGTGCACAACACACCGATAAACAAGACTCTACTAGACACGATCTGTGGACACTCCGAGGACAAACCGCTCTGATACCACTTTTGTCACGACCCAACCCCGTAGGCCGTGACTAGTGCCCGATCTGGGCACCCAAACATATCTATCAAACACTATCTCAAAACATAACGGACGCGATCCAATATATAACAGAAGCCGATAAGGCTATATTTCAAATTTAGGTGATTTCCAGAAAATTTCGGCAGAGTTTCCTTTGTTATATGGACTAACCAAAATAACCCTGCACACAGAAAATACCAACAAAGGCCACACCGGGCCAACAAAATATCATATACATAAGCGGACCGGCCGCCGCGGAATGGGATCGCCCAACACACCGTATACAAACACAATCATACGGAAGTAGGCACAACCCACAAAATATGTCCACGTACCTCTAGACAGACAGACGAGAATCATATGACGGGACGGGCCCCGCCGTACCCAAATAGTCCAAATGTACATAAGGATAAACATGACAAAATATATACCAAAATGTACGCTCCGATCAAAGGAGCAATCCAATATAGCAGAAAGTGGCCTACAGCGGAGGATCACCAACGTCTGTACCTGCGGGCATGAAACGCAGCCCCCGAAGAAAGGGGGTCAGTACGAAAGAGGTACTGAGTATGTAAAGCATGGGTACAGAAATCCAAACCATAGGCAAATAAGAATACGGAGAGAAATATATCGAATCGATAACAAAAGCCGTAATAAACATATGTACATAATGCGAATCAAAATCATGCATAACGCTCGGAATGTGGTCACCTCTCCGTCACCGGTGCCACAACACAAGATACTCCGAAGGTTTCAAATCTCCGTACATCTCCGAACATATCATATCATATCATCATACAAATCTTATCATATCATCATACAAATCATGTCATAGGCCATATCACAAAGATAACTCCAGAACGGTAACCGGCCCTATGGCGAGGTCTCGAAAACCGTAACACAGCATACTACCGAATTTAGCATAAGGCGCACGATCACAAAACCGGCCCGGGAACCGGTGAACGAAGTCATAATAAGGCACGAGCGGAGTCGTGAGCAAACAATGCAATTCGTATATCAAAATAGCCTTTCAAAACTTGATTACTTCATAAGTCAATTTATTAACCAAAATAGTCAATAAACAATTAGTACGGAAGTTTATTCCACAAAATAGTTCCAAAGTGGTACGTATGGTCCCAAAACATAACATAGTATTTCATAGGGTTCAAAATATTATTTCATAAGGAACAATTTCAAAATCGAAGATTCTTTATCGAAATTTATCCAAAAGAGGTCCTGGTAGGACAAATAAGGCATCTCGGGGTTGGCGGGCCCACCTCGGGTCAAGTCGAGGTGGCAATCATAATTTATGAACGTTTAGAGTCTATAAGATCATACATAAGGATTTCAAAGTCAACCGATCACCTTTACATAGGTTTCGGACGTTTGACAGCTTTCTAGTCAAAGTGGAGTCATTAGGCCTCAATTGAATTGAATGAATAGTAGCCATTTTATAAATTGGATTTCGAGGAGCAGAATTGCTCCCGGGGTTCCGATATCAACCTAGCATACTAAGACATGCCAAAGAAAGGAGTGGGGAGCTTTACATACCTTAGATACGTCTTACGCTCGCCCGAAACTCAAGTCCCGTTTCGCTCGGGGATCGCAAATGGTCAAAGTTGCCAATTAGGAATCTTAAGGCTTAAGAGTTCACTTAACTTTGTTTTTGTCTACCGAAATTTCGGCAGCACTTCCCCTATATATATAACATCCCCGAGGCTTAACTCGGCTCAATACACATCAACAATAACAACCCACACGTCAATAAACACAAACCACAATTAAATCATTCTAACTTCAATATTCTACTTTACTACACAAGTTGGCAACTTCCATTCAAACTTCACAATTCCAAACTTACGTTCACATTATTGTATTCATACACTCATTCAAGATTATCCAAACATATTCCAATCATATTCCAAACATTGTACATAAATTCAAGAAGTTCGTCACTTTCCATATTCCTTTCAAAACGTCAACAATTCCGACGAACATACTAACTTGCATTATTTCATTCCGAATTCATTAACAACAACCATAAGTCATATTTAAAGTCTTCATATCATAATTATACAAGGATATACACAATATGCCAAAATCATACATTTTCCCATAATAATCCATAATCATTTCCAACGCTAATTCGATTCATTAAACATTCATTTACGTCATAAATACCACAACAACGCAACTAGCAAATCAAACAAACTTGAATTCATCCCACTTCCCCTTCCATACAACTCACGGCCAAACATGGCCTTCACACACACACCATACGGCTACACACACACACCACAATCCCATAATCGTCATGCAACTCTAGTCACTAACACACATATATCCACTTCATAACATAAAACATAGAAATCTTACCTTTTTCTTAAAATTCCAATTCGCCGCAAACGTCGCTCTTCCGCCAAACCAATTATATCAAGTTGGAGAGCGTCTTGCGTACTCTACAAATATGGGAAGAACAAGATTTCTTGATCAACAACAAGGCTAGAGAATTTTTTTTTTTTTTTTTTTTTTTTTGAAGAAAAGGGGTTCGGCCGAGAGGGAGTATTAGAGCTCAAAGTTGAGTTCTTGTGATTTTTCTTGAAAATTCTAAAGGGGACAATGATATATATCCAATTAGAGGTCATGTGAAAATCACATGACCACTTAATAAGAGGCTTGGGCCTAGCCTTGGCCGGCCACCCCCTTGAACCCTCAATTTTTGAATTTGGGCCTCAATTTTTGTTCAATTTTTTTTTCTTGGCCCAATTCATTAAAAAATCTCGTTTTGTAATTTCCGAAACAAATTTCCGAAATTCCAAATTTACCCTCTCTCTGGCCTTCTCCGATGCCTTTACACCAATAATTTCACAAACAACATAGTCATATTAACAAAAATCAAAATATTGCCTTATAACACACAACTAGGATTGAACTATTTGCACCCCAGCTATGGGCGATACTCACACAATCATCACTCATACTATATACTCGTAATCATATAAGGCTCATTTTTCTGAAATACAATAACTTTTATAAACATAAGAAAGGATAGATTTACACGACATATACAAGGAGACCATGGGACCATACTACCTACACACCGAGCCTATGGAAGGTAAAATAAACAATATGTATGATCGAGAAGTCTCAATAAAGTCTCCTTGCCTAAGAGGCATCACGACGTCCAAAGAAAAGAGCAATCTATATGTAAGGTATAAACAATAATAAGAAGTCAATAAAGTAAAGAGCATCAATGAGGAGCAATCTATAATTGACCGGAAGTAATACATACTAGCTTACTCTCATACTCATCATCATATCATATATGCATAAGTGTATAAGTTGGCCGACCATGTAGGTGCGGTGTGATAATCAATAGCATTAGCAATAGCCTTAGCCTGCGTCCAGGCCTCCCGCGTCCGGGGTATCATCTCATGCCGTCCACTAGTGGCGCTGCCCATGCCATTTGGCCATGGTGTATAGCTGCCCGGCCATATAGGCGCGGTGTGATATCATCTTATGCTCATTATAATATACTCATGATAGAATACTTATAGAAATACATGCATAAAGACTCATAGATAATCATACTTTATCGGGGTGACGTAAGGTCGTGGACCCCCGATGTCATTATGATCATTCGTAACTATCCTGCCTCACCTTGAAGGAACAAACATAAGGTGAGTGTATATAATGATTAACATCAATGAACTACGGATAGCTTCACTAGCTTAACATAAGCATCATATCATATACTATAGCATCTCTAGACTTAGCTTGTCATTATCATTATCATAATTGTAACATATCTCTTATTTCGTATGACCAGTCATGAACAAGGGCTCATAGCTTTCTTGAAGATAGGACATTTGTAATGAAGAGGAAATTAATGCCATACGGACTCATGCTGCCTTAGAATGAAGGGATTAGCCTCACATACCTTTTTGTCGTTAACTACTTATAGCTTGCTCGTTCTCCTTTGATGTCCTTGTCTTTACCTTCAAGAGAGTTCGTACCATCATTAGCTAGGCAACTATAAAACCATGCC
This sequence comes from Lycium ferocissimum, assembly GCF_029784015.1. Lineage (NCBI taxonomy): Eukaryota > Viridiplantae > Streptophyta > Magnoliopsida > Solanales > Solanaceae > Lycium > Lycium ferocissimum. The sequence continues at coordinate 16,255,927 of NC_081343.1, read as the reverse complement.
TCTTAAGGCTAAAGAAAATTGGGCAGCGTTTCCTTTGTTTATACTACTTTCCGCCATATTCCATATCAACTTCCAACACCCATAACAACCATCACAATATCGCTAACAACAATCGTCATTCATTTCCATGATTCGCATTTCATAAATTCACCTAAATTCTCCATATTCATGACTAAGGTTTATTGTCGCGTTTGTTCACTTATAATACTTATTCCATGCTCTAAATATCATTTATAACACGTTCATAATCTCAACATAACCATTTCCACGATTCATCTCAACCACTATTCAACAATGACATTATTCACCCATTTATGACCCATTTTCTATCCTCCTTCGTAATCTAAGTGTTTCATCTTAATAATACTTCAATCAACATCTAAAGTTCATGAAACTTACCTCAAATGGTAGAGGAATAAACCTTGAATGATAATACGCCTTCTAGCACAAAACCCTATTTCTTCTTTCTTGGAATTCCTTGACTTTGATAGCTTTAATGGAGTTTCTTAGGTTTGATTCTCCTCAAATATTGTTTTTGATCTTTGGTTCCCTTGGTTTTCTTGTGGATGATATACTTGGAAGGTTCTAGAGGTGTGGAGAGAGTTGAGGTCGTGATTGGAAATGAATAAAATGAAGTGGACTTAACATTTAAAGACTTGAGAGTTCAGTGGAAGTGGGACTTCCACGGACAGCTTCACGGTCCGTGGAACCCAGTGTGGGTCGTGGAACTGGTCGTGGTTCACGACCAGCTAGCCACACTTTCTGCTGGCTGTTCCACGGACACACCCACGGTCCGTGGAACACTATACGGTTCGTGGAACCTAGCCGTGGAACTCACAGTTCCACCGGAATGGTTCCCGTCGTTTCGTTTGATCTCCAATCCTTATGGAACCTTCTTGGCACTTGTTTATCACTTCAATATCATTCTAAGGAACGTTATAACTCTTCTCCACAACATCCTTGTGGCATCATTAACTCAATACTCCTAGTTTACGTCCAATACACTAACTTATAACTCGATTCCTTTAACGACTTCCTTGCTTCAACTCGGGTGCCTTTGGGATCTTGATTAGGATTATCAATTTCTACTTCTTGCTTATCCAACCTCGTATACATCATGTCCTTCACGAGCCTACACACCTATATTCTAAGGGGAAAATTTCCGAGGTGTAACATTCTTCCCCCCTAAGAATATCCATCCTGAAGGCTTAACATGCTTTCTCCGTCAATAACTAACTTCTACATTTGTTTCACTAATTGAAGTCTAACCAAAAGGCAAGCCGTAACCTACCTGGATGCTGAGCTGGTGCCACGAACAGTCAAAAGTGAGCCTTGCCCTTCCAAAGATCCTCCGAATTGTAACGACCCACCTGCTCGTTATTGGACCTTCTGCTGCCGATGCATGAAAACCCAGGGTATCGTCATAAGTCTAGTCCTCGGGGGAGTTTTAAGTGTGCTATTTACTTATAGTTTAACTAGATAAGAGTTAAATAGATGCAGGCCCTGGGGTAGGTTTCTTCGCCACAGTGGGCGAGTCATCGCTACAGCGATCCCGCTTTAGCGCACAGGTGATCTGCTGCAGCTGTGTATGTGTCACGACCCAATCGGAGAGCCGCGACGAGCACCCGGTGCTGTCCCACCTGGGCACCCCTTAATGTACTTTCACATCATATATAGGTGAGCCACATACTAAATCATGCTTTTCATTCATCATCATTCTAGCCTCGACGGGCAACACACATCTATATCGTCATTAACACTATGCCCATACAAATGTACATAAGCCGACAAGGCTATCAAACAATATCCCAAAATATAGGCCGACAAGGCCGAACATATCTAACCATATACACAATGTCTACGAGCCTCTAAGAAGGGTACATCATATCATAACATATGGGCGGGACAGGACCCCGCCGTGCCCATAAATATGTACACAAAAGAATCTATACCAAAAGCTGTAGCTCCGAATGAAGTGGGCTCGCTATGTAGTCCCCGAGAAAATACGGCATGGATCGAGTACGTCTCCCCGGCCACCAAGGGCATGACGCAGCGTCCACAAACAAAAGGACGTCAGTACGAAGAATGTACTGAGTATGTAAAGCATGATCAATATCAATGTGTAAGCATAATCGATATATGTGAAATAACGCAGGATGGGAGATAATAGCATCATCATCATAGCACTTACCTGCTTCCCATAGGGATGTTTCATTTCTATTGTGTATTCGCGTACATACATTCATATCCGTGCTCATTTACCTTTCGTATCCATTTTCGTATTCGTATTCATATCTCCTTTCATACTCATGCCAATATCATATATATTGCATATACATAGCCCTTACTTGGCACTTACATGGTCTTAACATATTCGTACTCTAATTGATGTCATATACATAGCATAGTCGTACTCATATAGATTTTATATACTTAGCTTATTCGTATTCATATAGATGTCATATACATAGCATTTATATAGCATACCCGATCACGAAGGTTCGGTGTTTCACGTACCTGGCCCTACCAAGGCTCGGTGCAATACTACCAAGGCTCAGGGTTGTTCGTACCCAACTGCAGTGGTGTGCGTGCATCGTTATACATAGGTATACATATATATATATATAATATTCATTATATTCTACCCGGCCATATAAGCTTGGTGTTTACAATAGCCTCTCATGGCACACATACATATTCATTATATTCTACCCGGCCGTATAAGCTCGGTGTTCGCAGTAGCCTCTCATGGGCACACATACATATAAGCTCATATCTATCTTTAGGCTTTTTACTATCGTCATTCGTTACCTTCTATTCTTAGAGTATTACTCGTCGTATAAGGAACTTAGTACAATCGTATCATTTGGGCATCGTAAGCTTAATAGCTTCTAGAGATAGGATCATTGGGGAAATATCATGAACTCGTTGAAGGATAAATATTTGGCCCAAGAACCATGCCTTATGAAAGAAGGGTTAGCCTTACATACCTTTTCGTGCAACTATTCTATCACTCGTACGATCTTCTTCAAGGCTCACATTCTACCTTCATTGAAGTGCATACTCGTATTAGATAATGGATAGCTTTAGTATTCATAACTAATTCTAGAGAAAATCGGACAGCATCTCCTTTATTTATACGATTTCCCTCATATTACACATCAACTTCCAAACATCAAAAATAATATTCAAAATATCATCACAATAGCCTTTATTCATCTACATTACTCTTACTTCACAATTCACTTCAATTTTCCATATTTATAGTCATAACTCGACAATACGGTCATTCACATACAATGTCGATTTCCATACTCTCAATGTCGTTTATAACATGATCATATTCACAAAGCATCAAGAATCGTAACTCATTCCAAACATTTACTCAAAAGTGATACTATCCACACATTCATGACCCATTTCTTAAATTCTTTTGTAATCCAAATGTTTCAACTTCCAAATACTTTAAACAACATGGAAATATCATAAAACTCACCTAACATCGAATGTCTTTCTGATAAATTCTTTCTGATACTTATCGTAAGCTTTGCCTTCTCTTGGCAACCTTTCTCGCCTAACATCGAATGTCTTTGAAATCTTACTTAAGGTCA
>NC_081343.1:16246272-16252216 GCF_029784015.1 Lycium ferocissimum | reverse complement strand
TTACCAATACCTTTTGTGAAACTATTCTATCACTCGTACGATCTTCTCAAGGCTCACGTTTCACTATCAAGTGCATACTCGTATTAGATAATGGATAACTTTAGTATTCATAACTAATTCTAGAGAAAATAGGACAACATCTCCTTTATTTATACGACTTCCCTCGTATTACACATCAACTTCCAAACATCAATAATAACATTTACAATATCATCACAATAGCCTTTAGTCATCTACATTACTCTTACTTCACAATTCACTTCAATTTTCCATATTCATAGTCATAACTCGACAATATGTTCATTCACATACAATTTCGATTTCCATACTCTCAATGTCGTTTATAACATGATCATATTCACAAAGCATCAAGAATCGTAACTCATTCCAAACATATACTCAAAAGTGATACTATCCACACATTCATGACCCATTTCTTAAATTCTTTTGTAATCCAAATGTTTCAACTTCCAAATACTTTAAACAACATGGAAATATCATAAAACTCACCTAAGATGGTGTAGGATTGAACCTTGGTGGCATATACCTCACTTGAGCAAAACCCTAGATTTTTCCTTCACTTGATTTCCTTGTTTTGATGAACTTTAGTGGGTTTCTTACTTTGATTCACTTGGTTTGATGAAGTTGAACACTAATTCTCTTGAAAACTTGTGGGAGAAATGTGTAGAGATGTTTTAGAGAGAAGGGGAGTGAGAGATGAAATGAAATGAATAAAACTTGAATCCCATTAAATACACAAATGCAATCACTGCATGTACGGACCAACATACACCGTATAATTTTCACGCCGGCCGTATGTCTGGATCGTATATTTGGTCCGCCGAGGTATGCCATTTCGGGACTCGAACCTACCACTGGACATACGGTCGTATATTACGGCCGGTATGTCTGGCCGTATAATGCCCAGTGGTTCCGATCCTGTTCTCGTCGACTCGTTGGATCTCCAATCCTTATGGAACCTTCTTGGCACTTGTCTAACACCTCAATACTAATCTAAGGGACGTTATAACTCTTTTTCATAATATCTTTAAGTCAGCATTAACTCGTTACTCATAAATTCTTTCTGATACTTATCGTAAGCTTTGCCTTCTCTTGGCAACCTTTCTCGTCTAACATCGAATGTCTTTGAAATCTTACTTAAGGTCATCAGATGCTACTTCTTACTTACTGAGACATCATATACCTCGTGCTCTTCATTAGCCTATTTACTGTGCATCAACGGAAAATTTTTCGACGTGTAACAGTATGCGGACCAGAACCCCTGTTTAATGACTTTATTTTGGGATTTTACAACTTTTATCCACAAAAACCTCTCCTAAGCCGTCATTAGGGTATTGCTAGAGTAAAACACTTGATGACTAGAGGGAGCAGGCTCTCCAAATGTCCTTTGGTTCATCTTCCTTAAAGATTTCTATATCACGATTTTTGGCTCCAAGACGGGATGGTAGATGTTCCATGAACGTTCTTGACAACTGCTTGGCAACAAGATAGGTTATGGTTTACTTGAGTTAGACATTGATTAGTAAATCATATATATATTATAGAATTGACTGGAGAAAGCATGATTAGGTCTTCGAACACGGAGATCGGATGGATAATTATTAGGTTAAGATGAATGCTAACTTCTGTGTGCGTCGTGCCATTAATTAAGTGAAACTAGATGCGTAGTTGATATAACGGGGAGGGAAATAATGTAGTATTTATGGTTTGTTATCAATCTAGTGAGAGGGTGGTTATGTGAAATTATCGAGTTGGCCATGGTAGGGCCTTGTTGTAACCTGGGCGGTGGAGACCTATTCCTAAATTGTAGGTCACCCCACTAAATATTCATGTTGTTATCATTTTGTGTATTGAGCATGCGGGAATTGTCAGCATTCACTTCCTTGTGGATTTCGGCGTTAATCCTTATTCGTGTTATTGATGAGTCGAGTCCGAGACTAGGCATGGCTATTGTATGATGTTGTGTATTTGTAATGTAGTCACCTACGTAAAATATCCCCAGTTGTTAGGAAGGAAATTTCTTAAGTCCTGTTGTAGTTCATGATAGGGTGACCGTATCTTTTTGTTGACATGATTCATATGCTATGACTGATTTATTCATGTGATGAACTGATATGAAAAGATAAAGAAAGAGTTACATATACCCTTCTAGTAGACTTGGGGTGGCCCCTTATTCAAGATTGATGATGAATTGATTCTTGAGTCTTGATATGACTTGTGATATAGTGATTTTTGTTTCCCCGATATTGCTTTATTGATCATTCATACTCCTTATTGATTATGGAACGTAAATACATTGTGATGAGAACGATATCATAAACATGAAAAGGCACATTTGATAGGGGGTGAGGATGTAGCCTAAGTTAAAGGCTCGTGATCCGAGGTAAGATTTTAGAGCGAGGGTATATGGACACCATGGGTCCCTTACAGATCATGGCTAATGGGTCAAACATTACTATTTAGCATGTGTGTACAGGTACGATACTAACATTGATTTGCATTATACTTGTGTGTTCATATTTTATGACTGTGGCAAAGCTGATCCCGATTGGATAGAAGATAGTCATGCCTATTCTGGTAAGTGCCATTGATCTCCTTCCGATTGTGAGAATAAGGTGCTTACAATTAACCTAGAAAACTGTTGGTAAATAGAGTAAGGTGGGTTGAGTTGACCCCGTTAGCGTGGCTAGGGGTGGGGAAATTATATGTATTTGCTATCATTGGCTGCATTGATTTACTGTTCTTACTTGATACTTGATAAGTGGTTTAGGTCTGGTGCACATTATGGGATATGGATTGGATGAGTTTAATAGTTAAATTCAGAGTATGATAAATTAAAGGAAACAAGATAAGAATTAGTGGTCCCACTGAGTGTCGGGTGATAGGGAGGTTGAGTTCTCTCCCGCCCTTATTGATGTGGTAAATTTGACGTAGGAAACCTTCTTGAAATTGATAATTGCTGACTGTTGGTCTCACTTCTACATGTTTCTTGACATATTAATGAGTTATAAACCTGTTAAGTCAGAACGACTAAGTTATGAGTAGGATATAAAGTGGTGTTACGATTGAACTCATCTATCTATTTTGTTTGGTTTTATATCGTGTTGCGTGAACTAATTTTAGTCAACCTATAATGCTTACCAATACGTGTGGTATCTTTTGATACTACTCTTGCTACATCCTTTTTAGGTGTAGATGTGTTTCAGGTTTTGCTTGAAGGATTCATTAATTGCAGTGGCGAATATCTTCACTTATTGCTCGTACATCTCATTAGAAGAGAAGCGAAGTCGTGTCTTTTATTATGTCATCTCTTTGTAATTTAGAAGCTCCCTTACCGGTCCAGACAAGATCCTTGGGAAAGTTAAATGGTTTTAAATGATTACAAAATGTTTTCGTAAGTTTTTATTTTAATACTATGGTTGGTTACATTTGCTTTTCGAAGCAGCTTACGGAAAAAAGGGGTTGGTTAGTAAGGGTTCGCCTAGTTGAAGATAATCAGGTAGGTGCCTGCATAATCCTTGAAATTGGGTCATGACACGAATACTCAAAGTCCCAAGATGAAAACAATTCTAAATACTCTTCAACTCACCTTTGAGTTACTTAGAGAATTAGTTTTGGGAAACTCAAAAGAATGGTTCGAAATAGACATTTAATACTTCTGATTCAGCGACGTCCGCTCCAACGGATTATATTCAGCTTCAGCCATCTTGCCTCAGCGGATAAACATCCACTAAGGCGGATCTTAGTCTCGCTGGGATGAGACACCAGAAACCAGAAGAATTCTGGTTTTCACCAAGTTTCACCCCAAATCCCGACATCCATCCAAGGCCTTCTGTATACAAACAAGACATGCAACCATAAGTAAAAACATTCTATGGACTCACTCGTGGCCTCTGAATTCCCAACGATGGTCTATTTGAACGGGTCAAATACGAAACTGCCAAAACCAACTTTCCAACCATCGCTACAAAATGCTCCTGAATGCCTCGGGAACCGACTGAATACCCCCACCAAGTCGTAAACAATCCTCTGAACCTCACGGAATCTACGAATTTTTGAAAAAGGTCTGTTTACCCAAAAGTCAGCTATTGGTCAATTATTTTTCACTTTAAGGCTCTAATTCTCATAAATCATAATAAAACTTACCTGATTACCTCGAGAACCATCCCACCCATCCCCGCGGGTCAAAATCATACTAACAAAGCGGGAAAGGTCAATGGAGGTAAATGGGTCAAAAGGGTAATAACGACAAAACGGGTCGTTACATCAGATATCAATTAAATAATTGTTCGTCCTCGAACGACAAAGGAAAAGAACGGAGGAAAAGTACCTGAGTCGGTAAACAACTGAGGATACATGGTGCGCATGTCGGACTTGGTCTCCCATGTGGCCTCCTCAACTAGACGGTGCCTATCCAAGATCGCTATAGGCTCTTCCTCATAAGACAGATTCTCATCTAGCAAAACTAAGTCCAACGAATGATTTAAGAATCGTATGAATGGTACTTCTTCAGCATGGAAACATGAAATACCAGATGAACACATGACAAGCCTGATGGCAAAGCTAACTCATAAGCCATTACGCCAATATGACGGAGAATCTCAAATGGGCCAATGTACTTGCATTGCTGAACTTGTCCTTCTTCCCAAATTGCATGACACCCTTCATGAGCAAAACCTTCAGAAGAACCTGTTGACCCTCTATAAACTCCAAATCCCAAACCTTCCATTCTGCATACTCCTTTTTCCTGCTCTGTGCTATCAAAAGCTTTCCTTGAATTAGCTTCACTTTGTCCAAGGACTCCCTCAGCAAATCCATACCCCAAGGTCTCACCTTGAAAGCATCAAACCACCCAATCGCGTTAACGATACCTACTACCATATAAAGCCTCGAATGGCGCTATATCAATACTCGAATGTTAGTTGTTGCTGTACGCGAACTCTGCCAATGGTAACAATTGATCCCAATGACCACCAAAATCAATAACACAAGCTCTCAAAGTATTGTCAAGCACCTAAATAGTCTTACCCGGACTAACCGTGGTCTGGAGTAAAGGCAGTTAAGATCCAACCGAATACCTAACTCCCCGCAAAGTCTTCGTAAATGAGAGGTAACCGAGTGCCTCGAACCGAAACAATGGAAATAGGAAACCCATGCAATCGCACAATCTCTCTCGGATATAGATCGGACCCCTCTCGCATTATAAGTAACCTAAACCGAAATAAAGTGCGCAGACTTAGTCAACCTATCCACAATGACCCAAATCGATTCAAACTTACCCAAGGTCTTTGGAAGAACTACAACGAAATCCATGGCTATCCTCTCCCACTTTCACTCCGAAATGGGCATCCTCTGAAGCAAACCGCCAGGTCTCTGGTGCTCATACTTAATATCGTCGGCAATTGAGCAAGCAACAAAATCAGAATGTCTCTCTTCATCACCGCGCGGTAATATGCTTGTCTCAAATCACGATACATCTTAGTAGCACCTGGATGAATGGAATATCTGGAACTATGAGCTTCTTCCAATATCAAACGAATCAGAACACCCACATGTGGAAGGCACACGCGCCCCTTGATCCTCAAGACTCCCTCATCATCAAGCATGGCCTCCTTAGCCTCACCACTCAACACTTCATCACGGATCTTGCACAACTTATCATCATCAAACTGTTGTGCCTTGATCTGCTCAAAAAGAGATGACCTAGCCTCAACACATGGTAAAACACTACCCAAATCAGAGATATCAAGTTGCACAAATTTTTTAGCCAGAGTCTGAACCTCCATGGCTAAAAAAATGCTCCGTAGCAATCAACCGAGCTAAACTGTCCATACTCACTGCCTTTCAGCTCAATGCATCAACGGCTATTAGTTTGCTCGGGGAGAATGGGAACAAATCCCTTTAAAAGGGCCCCATCCATCTA
>NC_081343.1:16234934-16246172 GCF_029784015.1 Lycium ferocissimum | reverse complement strand
ATTTACTACTTCTTGAAAGAAAACTTTCCAACTTCAATGAAAATAATAACCACCTCATAATCTACATTCCAACAACACCATACTAATCATATTGTCTTTCATGCATACAAGAACATTACATTCCATTCATATAACTTCTAACACAAGTCTCCATTACTATAACTTCATTAACAACATAGAGTCCACAACATAACAACAACTAACACTAGATAAAATAACTAAAACATGATTCCTACATATATATATATATATATGCTCGGCCAACTACTACTTTTGCATAACCACAACCAACACAACTTCACTTCTTAACCATTAAATCCTTGCTTTACATTATAGAACTTACCATAACAACAAATACAATGTTAAATAAAGTTAGTTCACAACACCCTTTCATGGTCCATACCTTTCGGCCAAGCCACTCCATACACATATTTTTCATGCATTTCCATAGTCTCTACACTTGACAACACTAACCAACACACAACATAACACAACATAACACACAACACATACACACACACGGATTGCCCCTAAGGGTCACGGCCACACACACACATGCCTCCATCTCATGAATTCCATCCATTTTCATACACCACAACATGCACAACATCCATAACATACAAAAAGGATGAACTCTTACCTTTTTACTTGAATTCTTCACTTGGCTTCAATTGGAAACTTGCCAAAACTTGTATTTTCCTTGCTCCAAAGAACCCTCCACCATGCCAGAGAACCCTTGATGACTTGTTTGGCTAGAAGGAACAAGTTAGAAATTCTTCTCTTCTCTTCTTCTTTTTTTTTTTTCCTCGGTTTCTTTCTTTTTCTACAAGGGCCGAATGGCTCCTTTGTTTTTCTCCTTCTTTCTCTTGAAATTTCTAGAGGCTTATGTGATAAGATGACTACTAAGTCATCTTTTAAATTATGTACATAAGCCTCATATGGGCTTGGCCCATCAAGAAGGGAGGTGGACGGCCAAACATGGCCCAACCACCTAAGCCCCCCCTTTTTTTTTCTCTTCTCATAATTCATGAAAAATTATTCTCCAACTTCCAAATTTACCCCTAGCGCTCCTCCTCATTTCTATGAGTCGTCTCACAAATTTACCTTTTTGCCCCTAGCCTTTCTCAATAATTTCGCTTCTAAGCACGTCATAAGTCATTCATATGCTTATCAAAATAAAGATGTGGCCTTGCTTGTCATCCTCCCGCGATTGTCTCGAATTATCCGATTGCACAAAATGCGGGATATAACAGTAAGTTCTTGATCAATTCCCATCATTACTTCATCAATGTAGCATCAAATTAACACTAGTTCATTTTCCAAAAACCCTAGATTCTTGAAACCCAAGAAAGGGTCGTTTGGAGATGTTGAGATTCCTTCAATAAGGTATGATACTTGAATCTTATGATGTTATTGAAAGGGTTTAGACTAGTTTAGGTTATCCTATGGGATTAGAATCCATGATTGATTCATGAAGTGTTCAAGAACACGTTCTAGACATGAAAACCCTAGTTTTTTTTAAAAAAAAACTTTTTATAAATGGGGTATATGGGTAGAATTAGATTAAAGCACTAATCTTTCTCATCTAAAACCATTGTAGTGTGATTGTAGAACCTTGGGAATTACGTTTGAGGGGGATTTCAGGTATGTCTATATTTCAAAAATCATTTTTTTAAAGTATGTCTACTTTTGAATTACGTTTATATTGTGAAAGCATGATTTGTATTTGAGGATCCTTCCTTGATTGTTTGTATAAGTTATAACTCTTGTTTGGTAGAAGTTCTTTTGGAATTAAAGATGATTTCTTTTAGACAAGGTCATGCGTGTGCAGGGTCAAGCCCGCATCGAACCTTATACGATCTATACTACTTTGTGAAACTCGATTTTCCTATTATTGGATGATTGAATTTTTTTTCTAAAGGTTGGACCTCAAACTTGTTTTGTTGTTGAATGTGTTTCTTGAAATTGAAATTGAATAAGATATTTGAATAAGATTCTAAATCGGTTATGACTTGAAATGCCTCTATTTTGAGATGATGACTTGAGAAGTGAGATTCGGCTCTAAGCCATGATTGATGATTCGGTAATATGCCATGATTTGTATTTTGTTTTTGTTTGGGCCTGTATGGACAAGTTGTGCTAATCCAGAGGATAATTAGCCGTTATGGATCCTAGCGTATCGATACGAGTATTGCTGTGTCGGCCCAGAGGATGATTAACTTCTGTTGCTTTCCTAGCCCGGAGTATCTATTACTGTGTCAGTCCAGAGGACGATTGACCTCCGAGGTATGTCGCCCGTGCATTTGTTGCTGTGCTAATCCAGAGGACGATTAGCCTCCGTTGGAGTATCTATTGCTGTGCTAGTCCAAAGGACCATTAGCCTCCGTGGTTTCCTAACCCGGAGTATCGATTGATTGATTTGCCTGTGAGTGGCTTGTTTCGTACTTTTATTAGCCTGTGAGTGGCTTGTTTCGAATTTTGTTGCCTGTGAGTAGCTTGCGGTGATAGTGAATTCGTAAGTGAAATACTTGGCCTGGTAAATGGTGTGTTAAATTAATGTGCCTTCGTTCTTTGATTTTGTGATGACTCTTCAATGTTGCTAACTTATTTTATTCCTGTGTTTGGAATTGCTATTTTCATTGATATTATTTTATTGATTTTATTCATCATATCTTGTTTGTTAACTATTACCCCTTAGATACTCACTGAGTACCCAGTACTCAGGCATACCATTGTTGTTTTTTATGGTATGTTAGGTATCATTGAGGAGCAGGTTCGTGATACGCCTACGACTTAAGAGAACTTGCTGCTTTTGAGACTATTTGGTGAGCCCACATGATTGTTCGTGGGACTCCATTCTATCTTTACTTTTTTTCGTATTTTAGTTTCGGGCTGCGTCCCGATGTTTTTAGACACTCTTTATTATCTTAGAAGCTCCATAGATAGTCTACATTCTTGTGGGTAGTTGTCGAGTTTTTTTTAACTCTTGGGCATGTGATACGTTTGATTTAGTTTTATAATATTAAAGACTTCCGCTAATTTAATTCATATCTCATGATTCGTTTGAATTTATTTTATAAACTATTGGAGGTGATTATTGAACCTGGCGGGTTCAAGTGTTATTATTGCATCTTTTAGGTTCTTTCGTTGTTGTTCATGACGTCGTATGCTGGTCACCTCTAAGGTGGGTTTTGGGGCGTGACATGGTTGGTATTAGAGCCTAGGTTTAAATGTGTCCTAGGATGTGTCTGTGTCTGTGGAGCTGTGTCTAGTGGAGTCTTCCTTATGCAGCCTGATCACCTGCAAGATCAAAAGACTACCAGGACATTTGTAGGTGTTTCTCATTCTTCTTGATTCTGGATTGTGCTATAGAGCTTGAACTTCCTTTAGGATCGTTCCGATGTGTTCGTTACTCTTGCCTTGTGGAGATGGTTTTAACTCGTGCCGCAGCTTCTAACCTAGTGAACGATGGTGCAAGGAAGTGTGCGCTGGTTGTGATGAACACTTTGATGGATGGTACAGAGTCACTTGGAATTTTATAGTAGGTGTTGGCGGTGATTGTCGGGTGCGATTGTTGAGGTTGAGGGGTAAGTATTCTCATTACTTGCTCTGTTTATGCGTATTTGTAAATCAATGTTTTAATCTTCCATTCGTGACTGTGCATGTTGCCCTTGATTTTGGTGTTAAACCCAATCGGTTGTTAGAACCTTATACTATGAACACCCCTACTAGTATTATCATTATTGCTTTTAGAAAATATAGAGATTGTGTAGTCGTAGTTAAGGGCCATGAGTCCACCTCTGAATTGTTGGAAATAGGAATGGTGAACTTCGAAATGATTATGAGGATAGACTGGCTTTCCAAGTGTCATAACATTCTAGGCTGCCGATTAAAAATAGTTAGGCTTGTATTTCTAGATGAACCCTTTATGAATGGAAGAGTAATATCATTAAATCTCGAGGTAGACTACAGGTGTAATGTTACACCTCGAAAATTCCCCTTAGTATACAGGTGTATAGGCTCGCGAAGGACATGACGTATATGAGGTTTAGATAAGCAAGGAGTAGTAATTGATAGCCCTAATTAAGATTCCAAAGGCATCCGAGTTGAAGCAAGAAAGTCGTTAAGGGAATCGAGTTATAAGTTAGTGTATTTGACGCAAACTAGGAGTATTGAGTTAATGATGCCTTAAGGATGTTGTGGAGAAGATTTATAACGTCCCTTAGAATGATATTGAAGTGTTGAACAAGTGTTAAGAAGATTCCATAAGGATTGGAGATCAAACGAAACGACGGGAACCATTCCGGTGGAACTGTGAGTTCCACGGCCATGTTCCACGGACAGCACCATGTTCCACGGCCGTGGATGTGTCCGTGGAACAGCCAGCAGAAAGAGTGGCTGGCTGGTCGTGAACCACGACCAGTTCCACGGCCAACATTGGGTTCCACGGACCGTGAAGCTGTCCGTGGAAGTCCCATCGGCTGAACCATTTTCAAGTCTTTAAATGTGAAGTCCACTTCATTTATTTCATTCCCATTCACGACTTCAACCTCTCCACACCTCTAGAACTTTCTAAACATTTCATCCACAAGAAAACTAAGTGAATCAAGGATCAATAACAAGAGTTGAAGTGAATCAAGCTTAGGAAACTCCATTAAAGTCACCAAGGTCAAGAAATTCCAAGAAAGGTGAAGTAGGGTTTTTGGTGTGAAGGGTGTATTATCAATCAAGGCTCATTCCTCTACCATTTGAGGTAAGTTTCACGATCTTTACATGTAGTTTAAAGTATTATTAAGGTGAAACACTTAGATTATGAAAGAATATGGAAACAACAACAACAACAACCCAGTGAAATCCCACATCGTGGTCTCGGGAGGCAGAGAGTGTCGAGACCTTACTCCTACCAAGGTAGGACGGTGTTTCCGAAAGACCCTCGCTCAATAAAAGATAAAAAGAAGTAAGATAAGGTTAAGAGATTCGGAAAAGAGATTCAAAGCGATATGGAAGAAATAATGCAAGCAGCACAGATAACACAGGATAATCACAACACAGGAAATAACAGATAATAGCAGAAATCGGAGCAGAGAACACAGGATAATCAAAGCATAGGAAATAACAGATAATAACAGAAATCGGAGCACAAAAAATTATATTGCAATAATGCGACTACTAATAAGAACGGATAACGAGACTATCTACTAGCCTTCTACCTTAATTTGGGTCCTCCAAACCCTCCTATCTAAGGTCATGTCCTCGGTAAGCTGTAGTTGCGCCATGTCGTGTCTAATTACCTCTCCCCAATACTTCTTCGGCCTACCCCTACCTCGTCTGAAACCATCCATGGCCAACCTCTCACACCTCCGCACTGGGGGCATACGTGTCTCTCTCTCTTCACATGCCCAAACCATCTCAATCTCGCTTCTCGCATCTTGTCTTCCACCGAGGCCACCCCCACCTTATCCCGAATATCCTCATTCCTAATCCTGTCACTCTGGTGTGGCCACACATCCATCTCAACATTCTCATCTCGGCAACTTTCATCTTTTGAACGTGAGAGATCTTATCGGCCAACACTCCGCCCCATACAAAGATAGTCGGCCTAACCACTACTTTGTAGAACTTGCCCTTAAGTTTTGGTGGCAGCACCTTCTTGTCACATAGCACTCCGGAAGCAAGCCTCCATTTCATCCACCCCTCGCCCCAATATGATGTGTGACATCATCGTCAATCTCCCCGCTGCCTTGCACAATAGACCCAAGGTACTTCGAAACTACTTTTCTTACGGATGGCCCGGGTACCAAGCCTTACTTCCAAGTCAACCTCCCGAGGTACTTCACCGAACTTACACTCCAAGTACTGCGTCTTGGTCCTACTCAGCTTAAACCCTTTAGACTCCAGAGTATGTCTCCAACACTCCAGCTTAGCGTTAACTCCGCTACGAGTCTCGTCAATCAGGACTATGTCGTCCGCGAAAAGCATACACCATGGCACCTCACCTTGAATTTGCCGTGTCAATCCATCCATCACCAAGGAAAATAAAAACGGACTAAGAGCTGATCCTTGATGCAACCCCATCACAACTGGAAAGTGCTCTGAGTCTCCTCCTACTGTCCTCACCCTGGTTTTGGCTCCCTCATACATGTCCTTGATCACCCTAATGTACGCCACGGTACACTTTTAGCCTCCAAGCATTTCCATAGGATCGTCTTGGAACTTTGTCATAAGCCTTTTCTAGGTCGATGAACACCGTGTGTAAGTCCCTCTTCCTCTCCCTATCTTTGCTCCACCATCCTTCTCATAAGATGGATGGCACGTAGTTGAACGTCCCGCATGAATCCGAACCGGTTTTTTCTGAAATAGACACACCTCTCCTCACCCTCATCTCCACCACCCTCTCCCACACTTTCATAGTATGGCTTAGCAGCTTGATACCTCTATAGTTGTTGCAACTCTGGATATCTCCCTTATTCTTGTATAGAGGGATCATTACACTCGCCCTCCATTCTTCGGGCATCAATGCCGTCTTAAAGATGACATTAAACAACCTAGTCAGCCACTCCAAACCTGTCGGTCCCGCGCTCTTCCAGAATTCCCCCGGAATCTCATCAGGTCCGGTCGCTCTTCCCGCGCATCCTACGAACGGCCCCTTAACCTCGTCAACCTTAATACTCCTGCAATAGCCAAAATCGCGACGCCTTCCTGTATGTTCTAAATCACCCAACACAATGTCTCTGTCCCCTTCTTCATTCAAGAGTTTGGAGAAGTATGACTGCCATCTCCGTATGAAAGAATATGGAAAATGGGTTACAAATGGATGAATAATGTCATTGTGGAATAGTAGTTGAGAGGAATCATGGAAATGGTTATGTTGAGATTTTAAATGTGTTATAAATGACCTATAGAACATGAAATAAGTATTGGATATGAAAGAATACGACGATGGACTTTAGTCATGAATATGGAGGATTGAAGTAGAATTGTGAAATACGAATCATATGAATGAATGATGATTGTTGTTAGGGATATTGTGATTGCCGTTATGAATGTTGGGAGTTGATATGGAATA
Organism: Lycium ferocissimum; assembly: GCF_029784015.1. NCBI lineage: Eukaryota > Viridiplantae > Streptophyta > Magnoliopsida > Solanales > Solanaceae > Lycium > Lycium ferocissimum. Next base: position 16,239,106 of record NC_081343.1, on the reverse strand, counting down.
TGGCGGAAAGTAGTATAAACAAAGGAAATGCTGCCCAAAATTTCTATAGCTTTAGTAAGTATGCTTTCGCGACGATATAGCTAATGTCGATACGAATTCTCTTGAAGGTATAAACAAGTGCATTAAAGGAGAACGAGAAAGCTATAAAGTAGTTAACGACAAAGGTATGTGAGGCATTACCCTCCTTCCAAGGCATGAATCTATGCATAATTTCTCTCTCTTCCATCATGAATCTTCTACGCTTCTAGAGATGAAAAGTATAACTTCATGAATAGTTAGACAGGATAAGAAATACACCATGAATACGATAAGGACTCTAGAGACCATGATATTATATTCTCACGAAATCAATAATGATGATCACGATCCATTGGTATTCTTTCTTATATGCACTCACCTTAAATTGTAATTCCCTTCAAGGTGAGATATGACGCTTATGCTTATTCTATAATAATGATCGGGGGTTCACGACCTTATGTCACCCCGACATAGGTATAGTTGCTCTTACGGTCAAGTGAATGTGCCGATGATATGTATATGCATATGTGACTAAAGATGCTAAAATATGATAGAACGATAACAAGTCCATGACGATAAATATATGAAATGTATGATATGCATGATGATGTCATTCCACCGCGCCTAATTGGCCGGACATGTCACCGCTACGGTGGGCTGCTATGATTCCACCGCACCGAGAAAAGGGCGGACATGATCACCACTAGTAGGCTGCATGGGATGGTTACCCGGACGCGGGTAACGATGTGATGATGTATGAACGATATGATGATGTATGATTAATGTGATGATGCTTGCATGTTATGATAATGTATATGATATACTTATGCATGATGTATGTACATGAAACTGGTTCATATGTAAGAGTACACAAAGTTATATCCTTATCTCGGAACCTATGATTTCCAGCATTACGTTTATTTCATCTTCGTCTCTTTACATACTGGTAAGACAATGTTCGTACCGACGTCCTTTCTTCGAACGCTGTGTTCATGCCCATAGGTAGGCAGGGAGATGGTGCTGATCCCTAGTAGCCAGTAGCTGATTTGTGAGCACTCCATCATCCGGAGGTGCTACTGATTATTCTTTTGGTACATATCTGTATATTCATATTTTGGGCATGGCGGGGTCCTGTCCCGTCCATATGTCTAGTACTCTAGTAGAGGCTCGTAGATACGCATGTGTGGGGGATATGGTCCCAGGATGTTCATGTATATGTATGTATATGTATATGTATATGTATATATATACTATTTTGATGGCCTAAAGGTTTATGTTTATAAGAATAATTAAGTTTCCACTAATGATATGTTTCCATGAAATTGAGCATATATTATGTATGAAAGGTTATGGGTAATGGGACGAGTGGTGTTCGGTGGGTAGCCCCGGATACCCGTCATGGCCCGTGATTCGGGTCGTGACATGTAAACCCCTTATTCCATGCTTAGGCATGTCTGGTGTAGTTGTGGGAGTTTCGGTAAGGGCCATATGGTTATTGTTATAGTATTACATGAGTTTTGTTTGAGATAGCTTGCAATACAAAGGAACACTAGCGAGAATTTTGAAAACTTGAGGTTTAGCGAAAATCTTAGGCCATGACTTTCATTCGGGGACGAATGACCTAAGGAGGGGATAATGTAACACCCTATAAATTTGGGTTAGGTGTTAAAATTTAAAACTAGTAATAAGATGATATTTTAGCTATATTAATTCATTCGGGATGAATTTGGGTGATAAGCAATCGTTTTGAAGTCAACCCAAAAAGTAAAGTTCGTCAGAGTTCTCAAACTCATCTAAATTTCTGTAGGTCTGACTTCTAAGCCAGGTTCGTGAAAATAGGTTGCGTATTTGGGAAAACTTCCTCAATTAAAGTTGTAGATATTCGAAATACCTTTCCAAAGATAGGTCTCCCAGGTCCAACGGAGCTCTGTGCTAAGAGTTATGCCCTTTTTACTAAACATTGTCTGTGTAGAGTAAAAATTAGGCGGGCGCGGTGCCCTAGGCGGCGCCCAGGCCAAATTTTTAGGAAATAGATACAGTGTACGCGCCGCCCTGGGCGACGCACTAGGCTATTTTATGCCTGAAGTGATTTTTCCCGAATTTTATAAAAACCTAACTTCGTTATATTCATTCCCACTTCGCTTTTGCCGACTTTTGGAGAGGAAACAACCCTAGGGTTTCCCCAAAACACATAAGGTAAGTTCTTGATCAATTCCCATCATTACTTCATCAATGTAGCATCAAATTAACACTAGCTTATTTTCCAAAAACCCTAGATTCTTGAAACCCAAGAAAGGGTCGTTTGGAGATGTTGAGATTCCTTCAATAAGGTATGATACTTGAATTTTATGATGTTATTGAAAGGGTTTAGACTAGTGTAGGTTATCCTATGGGATTAGAATCCATGATTGATTCATGAAGTGTTCAAGAACACGTTCTAGACATGAAAGCCCTATTTTTTTTTATTTTTTTTTTAATAAATGGGGTATATGGGTAGAATTAGATTAAAGCTCTAATCTTTCTCATCTAAAACCATTGTAGTGTGATTGTAGAACCTTGTGAATTGCGTTTGAGGGGGACTTCAGGTATGTCTATATTTCAAAAATCGTTTTTTCAAGTATGTCTACTTTTGAAGTACGTTTATATTGTGAAAGCATGATTTGTATTTGAGAATCCTTCCTTGATTGATGATTCGGTAATATGCCATGATTTGTATTGTATTTGTGTTTGGGCCTGTATGGGCAAGCTGTGCTAGCCTACAGGATAATTAGCCGTTATGGATCCTAACATATAGATACGAGTATTGCTGTGTCAGCCCAGAGGAGGATTGACCTCCGTTGCTTCCTAGCCCGGATTATCTATTCTTTGTGTCAGTCCAGAGGACAATTGACCTCTGAGGTATGTCGCTCGGTGCATTTGTTGTTGTGCTAGTCCAGAGGACGATTAGCCTCCGTTGGATTATCTATTGTTGTGCTAGTCCTGAGGATAATTAGCCTCCGTGGTTTCCTAACCCAGAGTATCGATTGATTGATTTGCCTGTGAGTGGCTTGTTTCGTACTTTGATTAGCCTGTGAGTGGCTTGCAGTGATAGTGAATTCATATGTGAAATATTTTCCCTGGTAAATGGTAAGCAGCTAAGTTAATGTGTCCTTCGTTGTTTGATTTTGTGATGACTCTTCAATGTTGCTGACTTACTTTATTCCTGGGCTTGGAACTACTATTTTCATTGATATTATTTTATTAATTTTATTCATCATATCTTGTTTTGTTTACTATTGCCCCTTAGACACTCACTGAGTACCCAGTACTCAGGCATACCATTGTTATTTTTTATGGTATGTTAGGTATCATTGAGGAGCAGGTTCGTGATACGCCTGCTACTTGAGAGAACTTTCTGCTTTCGAGACTATTTGGTGAGCCCACATGATTGTTCGTGGGGCACCATTCTATCTTTACTTTTTTTTTCATATTTTTGTTTCGGGCTGCGTCTCGATGTTTTTAGACACTCTTTATTATCTTAGAAGCTCTATAGATAGTATACATTCTTATGGGTAGTTGTCGAGTTTTTTAACTCTTGGGCACGTGGTATGTTTGATTTAGTTTTATAATATTAAAGACTTCTGCTAATTTAATTCATATCTCAAGATTCGTTTGAATTTATTTTATAAACTGTTGGAGGTGATTATTGAACCTGGGGGTTCAAGTGTTATTATTGTATCTTTTAGGTTCTTCCGATATTGTTCATGACGTCGGATGCCGGTCACGTCCAGGGTGGGTTTTGGGGCGTGACAGCTGATTAGTAGTTCGAAGGATTAGAATGAGTTACATTCGAGGCTTTATAGGAACAATGTTTATTGGGGGATTCAGAGGAAGTTGATGAATGAGTTCTACTGTGGCTTATATACAGAGAAGGTTATTGTGAATAACTCAAAGAAATGATTTTTATCCAGTCTACCAATACATGAGGAAGAGGACAGGTAATAAGAATTAGAGTCTCTACGGAAGGGAGCACGACGAGATGCAACTACAATGATTTAGAAAAGGTCGACGCCATGGAATGTCAAAAGCTATGACGATCGTTATGGGTAAGAATTATGATTAAGGACGTAAATGAAATGATCTTGATGTTGCGATACCATAAGATAAGACCTTTA
>NC_081343.1:16221838-16234834 GCF_029784015.1 Lycium ferocissimum | reverse complement strand
GGGCATACATTCCTTATTACCGAGTCCTGCGAAAGGCGGGACACGTATATGCTTATGTTTACGATGTTACGATTATAATTACCGAGTTCCTCACTAGAGGGCGGGACACGTTATATATGTTATATACGAATGATTATGCAGCTTTGATTATGAAATACTATAGTGACATTGATATGAGAACGTACGGATGAAATATGTTCAAAGGCAAGTTTTATGAAACTACTGTTTGTTGCATTGAATCCGTTCACCTTGTCTCGGATATGATTCTATTTACTATGTTTCATACTTTACCTACTCAGTACATATTTCTGTAGCCCTTTCTTCGGGGGCCGTTTCGTGCCGCGAGTACGGACACACGCCGGAGATCCGCCCTAGGATATCTACCCGGCTATTTCGAGTGCTCCTTTACTCGGACATAGTTTCGTGGTATAACCTTTTGATATGTACATATGTTATCGTTCGAGGTACGACGGGGCCTGTCCGTCATATGATGTCGTTGTCACTCTTGGGGGTCATGGTCACAAGTGTGGGTCGTATTGGTTGTTGTTTGTTATGGTTATGACTTATGTTTGGGCGTACCCATTGGTAGTGGCGGCCTTGAACAACGTAGCTATTTCATGTTTATCTATGGCAATTGTGTATGAAGGTAGCCTTCTCGGCTTGTGTTTGTTGGGACGTTGCATATATATGCATGTATAATGACTTTGCGGCTTTGCGAATATACATTAAGGTTATAACTCTTGAGGAGATAGGTAACTTAGACTTGCATATGTTTTTATACTTATATCGGCTCGTTCATGCTAGTAGTGTATATTGTAGGCATCGGTGTACACGGGTGTCAGCTCGGGGCACTAGTCACGGCCTAAAGGGGTTGGGTCGTGACAAGTTCAAATGGCCAAGAAAATGAAGCAGCAGAGGGAGAGGTTGATACTATTGAAGTAATTGGGTTTTTTCAAGGTCTTGATGAATTTCTCAGCGGTCTTCCTATATTAAATGTTGTGGATGGTGATAAGGTAGAGGTTCCAGTCATTTCTAAGGATGTGAGTCCAGTTCTAGTGCCTCTTCCTTTATTTTCGGAAGCACCATCTTCAGAAAGCGATACAATTACATTTGGTATTCTCAAAGGAACCAAGACAGGGATATGGACCAAAGTCAATCTTATTTTATTAGCATAAAATTATGTTAATCTCCAATATATTTTTCACATTAAGAAATTAGAGAAGGAAGAGTTGGACTCCTAATTTTTTATTCCAACGAATTAAGCTTTTCTTCAATGTGATTATATAGTAGCTTGATGAATTAAGTAAAATTGTGACTTTCTAAGTGCTTCTTGAATATTACAATGGAAGAAGGGAGCGTAAATGCGAATGTTTGACTAGAAAAAATTGTATGCGAACTTGAGTTTTCATTGAATTTATCAGAATGAATCCTAATAAGGTTCTCTAATAAATTTTATCCCAAATAAGATTCTCTAAATCAGAGCCGGCTCAACCTATAGGCCACATAGGCAATTGCCTAGGGCCTCACAATTATGGGAGCCACATTTATTTTATACAATGTAGTATTTTCTTTTATCTAGTAGTTTAGTAAAAAAATTACCACGACTATCTTGTTAGCACAAAAATGGGAATCAACCAAAAAAAAAAAAAAAACATAAAAAAGGACAAAGAGGTGTTTGGATTGAGAGAGAAACGATAAAGTTAGTGATAAAAAAGATGTAAAATCCTAAATTAATAATATGATATTTTAGGAACGCGTGATTTTAAAATGTAGCTCGTATATCTTTTCTCTAATAAATTATTGTACTTTATGTTTAATTTTTTAATTTTTTTCTCACATTGTTTAACTTTTCCTCAATACTCATCACTTATCAAACACAAATTTTCTTTGATTTTTATTCTTCAATCTCCAACTAAACTCTTCAATCTTCATTCTCTATATATGCTCGTCAAAATCAATTGATCGAGATACTATTTTAGAGGAAAAAAGAGCTGAAGATATACTTTGGATTTCTTTTTCAAGTTTTCAAGGATTGTGGATTTTAAAAAGAGCGAAAATTATTTTAAAATCAAGTTATCCATCTCTTAAATCGAGGTTCTATCTTTTATTAGTTTTCATACTTTTTATTGATATTAATATTTCATCCATATAAAGCGTCTTTTAAATTTTTATTAGAATTTAATTGGTATCTATGTTTTCACCAGAAAATTTCTCAAAATTGAAATTGTCTTACCTAAGATCAACAATCCTGTCAGAAAATTGAACGAGTAGCTATATTGTCAATTGAAACGAATTATTAGAAGATATTGATACTAAAAAAATTATTAGTAATTTTGCGTCTCAAAATCTAGAAAAATAAATTTGAGATAGCTAAATATATATAATTTTTTTTAAGTTAAGGCCCATCATTAGAGTTTGGCCTTAGGCCTCCAGAATATGGTTGAGCCGCTCTGTCTAAAATTTATCCCAAATAAGATTCTCTAAAGGAAATTGATATGAACACCGAAGAAATATTTATTTGTTTTAATTATCATAAAGTTATGTTAATCTCATGGATAATTTTTACATTAGGAATAGAAAGAACTTGCTTGAAAGCTCTTGTAAATGGATGTGAGTAATTGGATGTAATTATAGAGATTGATATGTTTGTCTGGCCACATAAATTTTTTATTAACATGAAACTTCATTGTCTCTACAGTCCTTTGTTCTCCTTCCCAGAACTTTTGGAGTGCCTTCACTGCACCCATCCAGCTTCAGTTACATTTAAGCTCAAACGACTAAGGTTTTCCACTTTGATCTTCGTAATAAGGAATTTGTGATTTACTTTTCCATTTTGATCTTCCTCTATTGAATGTTAATTAAGGAAGGATATATTGTTAGAAGGATGGGTTTCATCGTGATAAAAATAATTTGTTCAGTTACCCTATTTACATAAATTTGATGTGCATCTTGCCTTCCACAATTTCCAATAAATAACTGATAGGAGACATTTGAATACCACTTCTTAAACATTGTTTTTTTGTTGTAAATCTGAATCTAATTATAGTAGGTAAAAACTTTTTTTTATTTTAACGCCAAGGTTAATTTTCACAATAGTTATGCGGATAGGATAATAAAACAATAATTATTTATGTATTTCAATTCTCTATGTGATCTTAAACTAATGCTCCTAAGTTTGATTTATGTGAATCGTTTAGTGACACGATATTTAAGAAAAAGTGAAGACTTTTTAACTTGTGGTTCAAAATAAGTCTTGAATATTTATGTGGTAAATCACTTCATAAAGTGAATTTTTTTCCAAATTAGGAAAGAAGGTCATTCATTTTAGCGCAGAAAAAAAGGAAATAGATTCAAAATTGAAGCGAGAGGGAGTATATCTCAAGAATTCTGAAATAAAAGTTATATATATTTCTGAACTTAAATCTCATATGATACACCCGAGAGGGCCTTAGCTAGATTATAATTAAGTCAAACCCTCTGCTTTTATATCTCACTCGTGCTGCATTTTAGCCGGGGTGAATTTCTGTCAAAATTTGGCACGTGAACCCATGGTCTCTCCGTAAATGCGTAGGTATTTCATGTATATATTTTAAAATTGGTATACTATTAATACGATGGAACCCATTCTACAAGAAAGTTAAATGGTGCGCTTGGTTGACTTAGAGGATAGGGATCAATTCTCAGTTAATATATTTTTTCCTTTTTTTTTTTTTTGGTGGTGCACCCATATTCTAATTTCCTGGATTCGCATCTGATTTTAGCAACATATAATAAAAGGTTAAAGAATTCTAGCATCTGCTAATCAAAAAATATATGTTAAAATAGATTACTCGATATTAAAAGGTCTTTCAATTTACTACTATTTTGGACATGGAGAATTAGAGATTTTAAAACTGACAAAACTACCAAATAGTACTACATATCTTGATGAAAATTTATCAAAAATTAGTATAATTTTAAAATGCCAAAGTGGTTTCAAACGTATGGATAAAGTACAATGGCAATCGGGTTGGTATTGGTATCTAAACTTGACGATTAGACCAAAAATAGTGCATATTTACTGATAGTGTAAAAAAAAAAAAAAAAAAAAAAAAAAGAACTACGGTATCGATATAAATTTATTTTTAAAGTTATGGGATCAAATTAAACTTACTTTAAACAATTACTCCTTATTGTAGATCGATTCAATATGATGGAGTAACAAAAAACTATGCACTATTGCAATGCATAAGAATTAAACTCATGATAAAAATTATATTTTGTGGTAAGTACCAATATCAGTCGATGTATACATAAGCTTTTCCATTATTATTTCAAACATACTATGTTGCATGTTTGTGCATGTAATGCATGAGTTACTTTTATCTCAAGCATGTGTTAAAAGTGCGTGTCAAACCTAGTCAAATTAAACATTTCTTTTGATGTAAATCCAATGAACTATACTATTTTTTGACCAATTTTTGGAAAAAAATAATGAATGGGTAACATCATTAAAAGCCTCATTAGGTTAACAAAAAAACTAGTAATTACGCAATAACTAACATGATAGGCAACGATATATAGTTCGAGAAAATGTGGTACTAAATAGACAAGAAAGTCTAGTGTAGAAACTTGAAGTTCCACTACAATCCACTTATTCAGCTGCGATAAACTTAACTTCAAGAATTTATAAAAGAATATGTTATATGTGTACTGTGAGAAGATTTATTATTCAGAATGTCGGCAATGCAACTAATGTTTTCCAATTATAATTAACTAGTGAATTTATCGCGCTTTGTGCGGTTATAAAAACTCGATTGATTTTATGATTCAACCTCTTAATGGTACTCAAATATAAAAAATAACAAAAAGTGTGTTACGCAAACACTAAAAGCTATATTTTATTTTTCTTGCAACGAGATAATAATTCAAACGTAAAAAGTTTAAAATTTTAACTTCCCCTGTATTTTGCGAATCTTAATTTTTAAACATTGAGTTAAATTAACATATTACCTGCATTTAGATAAATTTATACAATTTGGTGAAGGTTTAACTTGCAAGTGCATCTGAATATCTAAATTTCAACCTCTTACATATGCACTAACAATCGTATTTTGTCTAAGAAAATAGGTCAACGCTATTAGGAGAAAAAAAAAGGTTCAAATAAGGTTGTATTTTGAACTAAGATATACAAGCTTCAAACATACATGAAATGAAGGAGTTACCTAATATCACATGGAACAATTACGGGAGACAATTTTTTTCTTTCTAAAATCATAATACAATGCTCTAAAATATTTCATTAATGCTTTGAACATTCAAGCAATTATTATTTACTTTGTCACTTGTTAGTTAGCACGTGGTCTTAGAAAATCTTTATATAGAAAATCTTGCTTAATTAAATTCAATTTCTATGTAAAATAAAAAAAATTCAGCACCCAATTAATGAGAAAAAAGCTCATTAGAATTTGTGCTCAAATTATTAACTTAATTCATGAGTTCAAATTATTAACTTAATTCATGAGTTAAGCAATCAACTTTCTCCTCATTCAAATAACCAAAATCAAGCCAAACCAAAATACCAAAATGTCAATCTACAGTCATGCTTTTTTCTCTCCTCATCCAAATAGCCAAAATCAAGTTGAATCAAACTTTCAATGCAGTCTTCTGCTTTTATCAATAATAATATGAATATTAAAATAAAGGAAAGTGGAGGAAGAATTTGAGTAGATGTTGGAATCTTATAAAAATAAAAAAAAATAAAAAAATAAAGCAAAACAATGTGTATAAAATGATACATGCAGGTTCCAAACAAAATTACTAAAATGTGCAAAAGAAAATCGAAAATGAAAAAAAGACGAAGTGATCGATACTATAGTGAAAGAAATCAAGTTGTGTGTGTGTATGAAAATTTAAAAATCGACACTCTCCTTGAAGTTCAATTGACTATTCAATCTAAAACTTTAAAGCATAGATGGAATGGCCATGTTATATTATAAAACCCTTTTAGAAAATGTTTACAGAATATGTGAGAAACAGACGTATTCTATCATGATGGAGAAAATCTACAACCTTAAATGACTAAAGAATCTCAATAAGCAACATCATAGAAAATCCAATTGCAAATATACAGTAGAGCAGTTCTATAAAATAACTACAATAATGAGTAATCGAACTGATAAATCTATGGATATATTGAAGGAAAAGACCGAAAATTAAACCTTAGTAATTATATCTTCAGAGAGGGCACGATGCTTTCCGCTCTGCTAGCAGCTTTAGAAAATCGAAAATGAAAGAGATACGAAATAATAGGCAAGCTTAAAGAATTTGGTTGTGTGTGTAAATCTAAAGAGAAAGTGGAGTAATCTTTTTAATGAGAATTAAAGGTATTATAAATGTGGACCTTCCATATTTTACCGTTTCCAAACTTATCCTATTCAAAACTTTACATAAATAAGTAATTATGGAGGAGCGGAAAAGTTAAGTAATAAAAAAATGGATTGTGATGAAAAAAAGGCCTTGGAAATTTAGTGCAAACAAATTTAAAGTGTCAATTAATCTATATCCATATAATTATATAAAGCAAGGAAACAGGAGTTTGACGTGGCACGTCTGAGAAGCCAGGGATTTCATTTATCTCTTTTCTCAGATTTTTGAAGCTTTTCTCTCATTTTAATACAATATATTTAATGACTTAAACCTAAAAATTAAGATTTTAATTATAGCTGTATAATAAATGAGGAAAGATAGAAAGGAACAGTTTCAAAACACATAGACGTCCATTCCAAGAATGACTTTTCAGATTGAACAATCAAGAGAAACCGTGAAAAAGAAAAGTAGAGGGAATCAGGGAACCGATCAAATAAGCCTAAGACATCCATTTCAAGATTTTCTATTATTGTGGGAAGAACCCGATGGAGAAGAAGGAAAATCCTGTGAAGAAGCTTCCGAAAATGGTGTTTTGTTTTGCCGCCATCCGTTTCTATTTGCCTTCTTCTTCATCTTTTATAATTATTATTATTTTGTTTTTGTTGTGCTTTTGTTTCAAATTTTGATTTTTCAGTTTGAACAAGAGAAATCTCCTGACAGAGAGGAAGACGAAGGCTGTGAAGAAGCTTTTTGAAAATGGTGTTTTTAGTTGCTGCTATCCGTTTCTATTTTTTCCTTCTTCTTTTTTTCTTCTTATCTCTTTATTATTGTTACTATTTTGTTTTTCATGTTGTTCTTTTGTTTCAAAATCTAATTTCTCAGGTCGGAACAGAGAAATCTTCCGACGGAGAAAAAGGCGAAGGTTGTTTTGAAGCTTTCCGAAAATGATCCTTTTAGTTGCTGCCGTCCCTTTCCATTTTTTCCTTCTTCTTCATCTTTTATAATAATGATAATTATTACTCCATTATTATAGTAAGTATTATTTTGATTTCCATGTTGTCCTTTTGTTTCAAGATTTGAATTTTACCCCGTGTCCTATTTTGTTTGTTTTAGGCTTTAATTTTCTATCTTTTTCCTGCAGTGGGTGAAAAAATTGTTGCTTTTGAGGATCGAATCTCAGTTCTTCTGTATAATCTTCATGGAATATGCTCAGGTGTGTACAAATAATTATGGATGCCTAGAATAACATTTGATTTGTTTCATGTTTGATGTTTCAAGTTTATTTTGAATAGTGAAGAACTCTTCAAACTAAAGTGAAAAGAAAATTGAAGCTGCCATCTCTTACCTGCTGCAAAAGTACACTTCTACAGGTTTTTATTTTAAAATTGGTTGTGATTTTGTACATTTACTCACTGCTCATGGCTGTAAGTTTTTTTCCACCAAAAATATTCTTATTGTTTGTGATATGCGTTTTCCTTTTTCTCAATGTAATAGCTTTCCTATTAGCAAGTCTACATATTTTTGTTATGCCGTCGTCTGCTTTGTGAGATTTAATTACTATCAACTAGATCTACATACTCAATGCTCATCTAACTTTTGCGGCATAGGTATAATGGTACTAAAAGAAGGTGTTTGTTTGTCTTTTGTTGTATTTGTTTGTTAAAACTTCTTGACTACTGCTGAGTTTCAGGTTGAACTTTCAGCATCTGTAAGTACTCCTCCTTTTCTATGAAATAATTATATATGCACTAATGTGCTTGCCTGGAATTAACCATCTGCATATATTTGAACTAATCTGCTTGCTACTCTCAGGCGTACCAGTTTCAATTAATGTGCTTACTACTCTCAGGATTATTTTAACTCTATGATACTGGAATCATCACATGACCAGATTTATGCCACTGATGATATTGCAAAATCTCAAGAGAATGGAACCTTTCAGCATAATTAAGAATTTACAGAGTGTGTATCCCTTTTTTCTTATTAATATTTCCCTGCACCAATCTTGATTATATTGTATGGGTTGCTATAAACATGCAGGCATGGTTGAATGACATTCGCCTGTTACTATTCCGGATAAAGCTTACAGTTTACATTCTATACATAAATGGTGGAAAAAAAATTATGCTATCAAGTCATTCGAAATGCAATTGTAGGTAACTCTTTACATTTATAATTTATCCAAAATAAATGTTCAGTAATTTGATATCAACAGAATAGGTCAGGTTTATTTTCTTTTATATAGCTTCAATACTGCAGGATGAATCTCATTTCTATTGTTGGACTTTTTGTTCGTTTGGGTATAATAAGTTGACATTTTGTACGCTCATGATATGTGATCCCTTTTTCTTATTATCTCTCTATCCCCTTTCTTTTATTTTCTGTTTTAATTCTGTACTTCCTTTTTGTTAAGAAAAGGTATTCTAATTGTTCAAGTGTAGTTCTTTGTTGAAACTCTATGTGATTGGTGTCATTTATGTTTACTAGCATTTTCCTTCTAAAATCATTGATGAATATGGCTTTAGGAATTTTGAAGTTATGGTATATTGAATTTGTTGAAGAACTCATTGCGGTTACTAAGTGTAAGCAATCTGGTTTTTCCCTTATGATTACTTTGAGAACTAATGCAATGATTTGACTGATGACCGGAAGTTGAAGATTTATTGAAAAAATACAATTGCAGAGGCAGTTAAAAAAACGATGGTGACAAAATGAAAGGGCCATAACGAGCTCTGCTCAGTGACCTTCTGGCATGGTTTAGGGCAAACAAGAAATACAAGAACCTGATTTGTTTTGTTTCACTGGCTTAATTTTAATCAAGAGTTTTTCATGTTGTTTATTAATGGTACTAGCTTATTAAACTCATCATTAATCTTAATCAAAATTAATTTTAGAAAACCTTAAAGTAGACTAATGAAGTTCTTGAGAGTGAGAGTATAATGTATATCGTGAAGTTGGATATTTCATACTTTTCACGTACAAAACAGAAAAAAGATTATTCTTGCTTATTTCATAGAAGACCAACTAATATTGAGAGGGCAATTATATCAAGGAATAAATGTTACGGTCTAAGTATATATAGAAGTTAAAAAAAAATATTGATCACGGAGTAATACTTTTACTGTTTCACAACCACTCTTTGAGGTCCTTGATATATATATATATGAGTGTGTGTGTGTGACAATGCATGCAAATTTATATCAGAATATTCTTAGTAAAATCGTATGAGTTGCGCGTAAAGAATTGGACTGCCCTTGCAATTTGGGAACCATTTATATATATATATATATATATATATATATATATATATATGTGTGTGTGTGTGTGTGTGTGTGTGTGTGAGACAATGCATGCAAATTTATATCAGAATATTCTTAGTAAAATCGTATGAGTTGCGCGTAAAGAATTGGACTGCCCTTGCAATTTGGGAACCATTTACTTGATCAGGAAATCGTATGAGTTGCGCGTAAAGAATTGGATCCGGGCCCCCTGGGGCCAGTTGTGCCGCTACAGCGCCTTCCAGGCCGCCCTAGCAGTGGTGCAATAGCGGCGGGGCAACCACAAAAGCGGTATAACAAGGATTACTAATGGACCGCCCAAGCGGTACCTTGGGTGCAGAAGCGGTACAGCTAGAGCGGTGCCGCGACTGCCCCAGCAATTACGAGCAGTGATTCCACCTATTTAAGTGACATTTTGGGAATTAACCTCATTTTTCCAAACCCCTAAAGAGTCCAGCCGCCCATGGAGTATAATTGGAGCAAAACTTGATGTTCTCTTGGAAGAAGTAATGCTTCTAAACTTCCCCATTCTTCCTTCCCATTAGAGATTCCTATCAAGAACCCCTCATCTAGAAATCACAAGAATAGGTATCACAATCTCTTAAGTTCCAAAGAGATGAATTCTTTGTTCTTCTTGATATAAAATCCTTGGGTTATTTTTCTCTTGTTCATTATCCCAACTTGGTTCCTAACCTAATCCTTCGTTTTCCCCATTAAAGCACAAATAGGCCTCTATTATGGAGATAGAAAATGGGTTTCTCAAATATAAGTCTAAAATAGCAACTTGACCTAACTAGTGACTTAGAATAGTGTCATGATGTCATAAATTAAGGTTGATTGACCATCTAGCATTGTGAAAGTGAATCTAAAGGTGGAATAAATTTCCATGTACACCTTATCAAATTCAAAGTCCTTGATAAGAACCGTAAGGGTAATTTCTACTCTTGGGTCTCATGGGTGTCCCCAAGCTTTTCGTGTGGATTACGAGATGGTGAGCAAATTGAAGGATCAATAGATGTTCGTGGAACCCGCTCGGCCATGAGGTAGGATATGGCTTCCATTTTTGGTAGACTCCGGTTAGTTTCATATATTCGTGTATTAGAAGGAACGGAGAATGCATGTGTAGGAGTTGGAGATTTGGGATGGAATCCTAGGATGGTATTGTTATGTGACTTGTTTGTTCGGGATTGTGGCCTGTAGCCTCCTTAGGTTGTTGATGTGGTTTTCTTGAATATTGGTGGATTTATGTGACTTGGGAGTAGCGGACGAATGTGTTATGTTATTAATAGTGAATCTAGCTGCTAAACGAGAGAATAAAATGTACCCAAGGTTGTGATTGAGTTCTAATTAAGTTGTGACGAATGACTGCGAGTGTAAGGTGAGATTCTTGTCCTAAACTAATAGGATGATTTAAGGAAGTGGTACTAATGTATATCAACTGATTGATCTGTTATGTGTAGGGACTAGACACCCCGTTGTGTTGTGTTGATCGCTCTATTGTGTTGGTTTGATGCCATGAGTTGTTGATAGAGCTTAGATCCCGTTATTTGCCTTGATTGGACATATTATTGGCCTACCCATTGTGGTACTTGTGACTCGATTATACTGTTGGCATACCCACCGTGGTTATTGTGATAACGATACATTATTGGCGTACCCCATTGTTGGTACTGGTGATATTGAGCTTGATGGTTGATGTTGACACACGCATTGCATGCATTCTCATTTATGCATGATGCATGGCCGATACCTGGTGATGATCCGGTATCGTTGATTGAGTGAAACTGATATTTGATAAACTCTTTTACGTGAGTGATTATGAGAAGGCCGATATCCGATGATCAATCCCAGAATCATTGATTGTGCGAAACTAATATTTGATAAACTCTTTTACGTGAGTGATTGTGAGAAGGCCAATGTCCGATGATCACTCCCGGAATCGTTGATTGTGTGAAACTATTATTTGATAAAACTCTTTTACTTGAGTGATTGTGAGATGGCCGATGTTCGATGATCTATTCAAACATCGTTGTTGCATGGCCGATTCCAATGATCTTTCTGAAATCGTTGTTAGTGAATGGACTGTGCAGGTCCCCCAGGGTGGTGTCGGTGAGAACCCCCGTGGGCAAAGATTCAGGGTCCCGTCTGTCTGTTGGGCAAAGATCCGGGACGGGTGGCACTTAGACTTCGCGAGTCACGCTGAGTTTTGCTACCGAAATGTCGATATTTCCGTCCGGAGTACATGTGTACACCCCATTTGCATGACATTGAATTGCATCCATACATTATTGCATTGCATTATGTTACATCCGGCATTTTTGCATATTTGGAAAACTTGAACATAATTTTGGTTTGTGAGAAATGAGGCTAAATTTGGATTTTTCTTAGTAAGTGCATGCCGGTTATGGAAATTTGAACGTGAAAAACCGGATAAGGCCTAAGGGCAAAAATCGGAATTTGGAAATTTGTTTCGGAAACTTTAAAATAAGAATTCTAGCTTATTGGGCCAAGAAAATGGAAAAGAAAATTGGGCCCAAAGAGTAAGAGGGTGACCGGCCAACTAGGCCCAACCCACCATAATATTAATTTTTGCATGTGCTCAATTATTATATAAGGACCATAAGTCTAGAAATTTCAAGAGAATCAAAGAAAAATCAAGACAAAAGAGAGAGGAGATTTCGGGTTTGAGAGGAAAGAAAGAGAGAAAGAAAAGAAAAATTTTGGAGCCTTAGTTCTTGGTTCAAAAATTGTGTCCTCTTGAATTATTACTAAGTGGAAGATTCTCTACAAGATGGTACAACTTTCAAGTTAAGGGAGTGTTTGGTTTGGAAAGAAGAAAGTATTGGAAAAGGTAAGATTTCTATGTTCTTGAATTATGAAAAGAAGTTGTATGTTATTATGGTTGGAATTGATTGAAGATTATGGAATTATGGTGTGCATGTGTGTGAAGAATGTGTAGGCCGTGTATGTGTGTGCATGTGTGGCCGTGTGTGTGCATAGATATATATGTGATATGTGTTGAATTTTATGTTGTATTATAATTGTGGTTATGATGGAATTAATATTGGAAATGAAGGATGGATGAAATTGATGGAACATGGAAATGTTGATCTTGGCCGTGAGCCATGGTAATTGGAAATGGTAGCAAATTATGTTATTTAATGTGTTAGATATGTAGTTATGATCCTTGTATTGTAAGCGTAAGAAAAATGATGCAAGTTTGTATGAAAATGGAATGTGGACGTTTACGTAGATTTAGAATGAATTTATGAAATGATGGAAATGAAGTGCTTAAGGTGTGAAATATGATTAAGGTTGATGAATTCGGATGATGGAAATGAGTTATGAACTTGTATGTTGAAAATTTGGA
>NC_081343.1:16188484-16221738 GCF_029784015.1 Lycium ferocissimum | reverse complement strand
ATATCAAGGACCTCAAAGAGTGGTTGTGAAACAGTAAAAGTATTACTCCGTGATCAATATTTTTTTAACTTCTATATATACTTGGACCATAACATTTATTCCTTGATATAATTGCCTTCTCAATATTAGTAGGTCTTTTATGAAATAAGCCAGATCTTTTTCTATTTTGTACGTGACAAGTATGAAATATCCAAATTCACGATATACATTATACTCTCATTAATTATCAAGAACTTCATTAGTCTACTTTAAGGTTTTCTAAAATTAATTTTGATTAAGATTAATGATGAGTTTAATAAGCTAGTACCATTAATAAACAACATGAAAACTCTTGATTAAAATTAAGCCAGTGAAACAAAACAAATCAGGTTCTTGTATTTCTTGTTTGCCCTAAACCATGCCAGAAGGTCACTGAGCAGAGCTCGTTATGGCCCTTTCATTTTGTCACCATCGTTTTTTTAACTGCCTCTGCAATTGTATTTTTCAATAAATCTTCAACTTCCGGTCATCAGTCAAATCATTGCATTAGTTCTCAAAGTAATCATATGGAAAAAACCAGATTGCTTACACTTAGTAACCGCAATGAGTTCTTCAACAAATTCAATATACCATAACTTCAAAATTCCTAAAGCCATATTCATCAATGATTTTAGAAGGAAAATGCTAGTAAACATAAATGACACCAATCACATAGAGTTTCAACAAAGAACTACACTTGAACAATTAGAATACCTTTTCTTAACGAAAAGCAAGTACAAAATTAAAACAGAAAATAAAAGAAAGGGGATAGAGAGATAATAAGAAAAAGGGATCACATATCATGAGCGTACAAAATGTCAACTTATTATAACCAAACGAACAAAAAGTCCAACAATAGAAATGAGATTAATCCTGCAGTATTGAAGCGCTATAAAAGAAAATAAACCTGACCTATTTTGTTGATATCAAATTACTGAACATTTATTTGGAT
This sequence comes from Lycium ferocissimum, assembly GCF_029784015.1. Lineage (NCBI taxonomy): Eukaryota > Viridiplantae > Streptophyta > Magnoliopsida > Solanales > Solanaceae > Lycium > Lycium ferocissimum. The sequence continues at coordinate 16,220,768 of NC_081343.1, read as the reverse complement.
AAATTATAAATGTAAAAGAGTTACCTACAATTGCATTTCGAATGACTTGATAGCATAATTTTTTTTTTCCACCATTTATGTATAGAATGTAAACTGTAAGCTTTATCCGGAATAGTAACAGGCGAATGTCATTCAACCATGCCTGCATGTTTATAGCAACCCATACAATATAATCAAGATTGGTGCAGGGGAAATATTAATAAGAAAAAGGGATACACACTCTGTAAATTCTTAATTATGCTGAAAGGTTCCATTCTCTTGATATTTTGCAATATCATCAGTGGCATAAATCTGGTCATGTGATGATTCCAGTATCATAGAGTTAAAATAATCCTGAGAGTAGTAAGCACATTAGTTGAAACTTGTATGCCTGAGAGTAGCAAGCAGATTAGTTCAAATATATGCAGATGGTTCCAGGCAAGCACATTAGTGCATATATAATTATTTCATAGAAAAGGAGGAGTACTTACAGATGCTGAAAGTTCAACCTGTAACTCAGCAGTAGTCAAGAAGTTTTAACAAACAAATACAACAAAAGACAAACAAACACCTTCTTTAGTACCATTATACCTATGCCGCAAAAGTTAGATGAGCATTGAGTATGTAGATCTAGTTGATAGTAATTAAATCTCACAAAGCAGACGACGGCATAACAAAAATATGTAGACTTGCTAATAGGAAAGCTATTACATTGAGAAAAAGGAAAACGCATATCACAAACAATAAGAATATTTTTGGTGGAAAAAAACTTACAGCCATGAGCAGTGAGTAAATGTACAAAATCACAACCAATTTTAAAATAAAAACCTGTAGAAGTGTACTTTTGCAGCAGGTAAGAGATGGCAGCTTCAATTTTCTTTTCACTTTAGTTTGAAGAGTTCTTCACTATTCAAAATAAACTTGAAACATCAAACAGGAAACAAATCAAATGTTATTCTGGGCACCCATAATTATTTGTACGCACCTGAGCATATTCCATGAAGATTATACACAAGAACTGAGATTCGATCCTCAAAGGCAACAATTTTTTCACCAACTGCGGGAAAAAGATAGAAAATTAAAGCCTGAAACAAACAAAATAGGATTCGGGGTCATATTCAAATCTTGAAACAAAAGGACAACATGGAAATCAAAATAATACTTACTATGATAATGGAGTAATAATTATCATTATTATAAAAGATGAAGAAGGCAAAAATGGAAAGGGACGGCGGCAACTAAAATGACCATTTTAGGAAAGCTTCTAAACAACCTTCGCCTTTTTCTCCGTCGGAAGGTTTCTCTGTTCCGACCTGAGAAATTAGATTTGAAACAAAAGAACAACATGAAAAACAAAATAGTAACAATAATAAAGAGATAAGAAGAAAAAGAAGAAGGAAAAAATAGAAACGGATAGCAGCAACTAAAACCACCATTTTCAAAAAGCTTCTTCACAGCCTCCGTTTTCCTCTCTGTCAGGAGATTTCTCTTTTTCAAACTGAAAAATCAAAATTTGAAACAAAGTACATCAAAAACAAAGTAATAATAATTATAAAAGATGAAGAAGAAGGCAAATAGAAACGGATGGCGGCAAAACAAAACACCATTTTCGGAAGCTTCTTCACAGGATTTTCCTTCTTCTCCATCGGGTTCTTCCCACAATAATAGAAAATCTTGAAATGGATGTCTTAGGCTTATTTGATCGGTTCCCTGATTCCCTCTACTTTTCTTTTCACGGTTTCTCTTGATTGTTCAATCTGAAAAGTCATTCTTGGAATGGACGTCTATGTGTTTTGAAACTGTTCCTTTCTATCTTTCCTCATTTATTATACAGCTATAATTAAAATCTTAATTTTTAGGTTTAAGTCATTAAATATATTGTATTAAAATGAGAGAAAAGCTTCAAAAATCTGAGAAAAGAGATAAATGAAATCCCTGGCTTCTCAGACGTGCCACGTCAGACTCCTATTTCCGTGCTTTATATAATTATATAGATATAGATTAATTGACACTTTAAATTTGTTTGCACTAAATTTCCAAGGCCTTTTTTCATCACAATCCATTTTTTTATTACTTAACTTTTCCGCTCCTCCATAATTACTTATTTATGTAAAGTTTTGAATAGGATAAGTTTGGAAACGGTAAAATATGGAAGGTCCACATTTATAATACCTTTAATTCTCATTAAAAAGATTACTCCACTTTCTCTTTAGATTTACACACACAACCAAATTCTTTAAGCTTGCCTATTATTTCGTATCTCTTTCATTTTCGATTTTCTAAAGCTGCTAGCAGAGCGGAAAGCATCGTGCCCTCTCTGAAGATATAATTACTAAGGTTTAATTTTCGGTCTTTTCCTTCAATATATCCATAGATTTATCAGTTCGATTACTCATTATTGTAGTTATTTTATAGAACTGCTCTACTGTATATTTGCAATTGGATTTTCTATGATGTTGCTTATTGAGATTCTTTAGTCATTTAAGGTTGTAGATTTTCTCCATCATGATAGAATACGTCTGTTTCTCACATATTCTGTAAACATTTTCTAAAAGGGTTTTATAATATAACATGGCCATTCCATCTATGCTTTAAAGTTTTAGATTGAATAGTCAATTGAACTTCAAGGAGAGTGTCGATTTTTAAATTTTCATACACACACACAACCAGATTCTTTCAGCTATAGTATCGATCACTTCGTCTTTTTTTCATTTTCGATTTTCTTTTGCACATTTTAGTAATTTTGTTTGGAACCTGCATGTATCATTTTATACACATTGTTTTGCTTTATTTTTTTATTTTTTTTTATTTTTATAAGATTCCAACATCTACTCAAATTCTTCCTCCACTTTCCTTTATTTTAATATTCATATTATTATTGATAAAAGCGTAAGACCGCATTGAAAGTTTGATTCAACTTGATTTTGGCTATTTGGATGAGGAGAGAAAAAAGCATGACCGTAGATTGACATTTTGGTATTTTGGTTTGGCTTGATTTTGGTTATTTGAATGAGGAGAAAGTTGATTGCTTAACTCATGAATTAAGTTAATAATTTGAACTCATGAATTAAGTTAATAATTTGAGCACAAATTCTAATGAGCTTTTTTCTCATTAATTGGGTGCTGAATTTTTTTATTTTACATAGAAATTGAATTTAATTAAGCAAGATTTTCTCTATATAAAGATTTTCTAAGACCACGTGCCAACTAACAAGTGACAAAGTAAATAATAATTGCTTGAATGTTCAAAGCATTAATGAAATATTTTAGAGCATTGTATTATGATTTTAGAAAGAAAAAAATTGTCTCCCGTAATTGTTCCATGTGATATTAGGTAACTCCCTTCATTTCATGTATGTTTGAAGCTTGTATATCTTAGTTCAAAATACAACCTTATTTGAACCTTTTTTTTTCTCCTAATAGCGTTGACCTATTTTCTTAGACAAAATACAGTTGTTAGTGCATATGTAAGAGGTTCGAAATTTAGATATTCAGATGCACTTGCAAGTTAAACCTTCACCAAATTGTATAAATTTATCTAAATGCAGGTAATATGTTAATTTAACTCAATGTTTAAAAATTAAGATTCGCAAAATACAGGGGAAGTTAAAATTTTAAACTTTTTACGTTTGAATTATTATCTGTTGCAAGAAAAATAAAATATAGCTTTTAGTGTTTGCAGAACACACTTTTTGTTATTTTTTATATTTGAGTACCATTAAGAGGTTGAATCATAAAATCAATCAGGTTTTTATAACCGCACAAAGCGCGGATAAATTCACTAGTTAATTATAATTGGAAAACATTAGTTGCATTGCCGACATTCTGAATAATAAATCTTCTCACAGTACACATATAACATATTCTTTTATAAATTCTTGAAGTTAAGTTTATCGCAGCTGAATAAGTGGATTGTAGTGGAACTTCAAGTTTCTACACGAGACTTTGCTGTCTATTTAGTACCACATTTTCTGGAACTATATATCGTTGCCTATCATGTTAGTTATTGCGTAATTACTAGTTTTTTTGTTAACCTAATGAGGCTTTTAATGATGTTACCCATTCATTATTTTTTTCCAAAAATTGGTCAAAAAATAGTATATAGTTCATTGGATTTACATCAAAAGAAATGTTTAATTTGACTAGGTTTGACACGCACTTTTAACACATGCTTGAGATAAAAGTAACTCATGCATTACATGCACAAACATGCAACATAGTATGTTTGAAATAATAATGGAAAAGCTTATGTATACATCGACTGATATTGGTACTTACCACAAAATATAATTTTTATCATGAGTTTAATTCTTATGCATTGCAATAGTGCATAGTTTTTTGTTACTCCATCATATTGAATCGATCTACAATAAGGAGTAATTGTTTAAAGTAAGTTTAATTTGATCCCATAACTTTAAAAATAAATTTATATCGATACCGTAGTTCTTTTTTTTTTTTTTTTTTTTTTTTTACACTATCAAGTAAATATGCACTATTTTTGGTCTAATCGTCAAGTTTAGATACCAATACCAACCCGATTGCCATTGTACTTTATCCATACGTTTGAAACCACTTTGGCATTTTAAAATTATACTAATTTTTGATAAATTTTCATCAAGATATGTAGTACTATTTGGTAGTTTTGTCAGTTTTAAAATCTCTAATTCTCCATGTCCAAAATAGTAGTAAATTGAAAGACCTTTTAATATCGAGTAATCTATTTTAACATATATTTTTTGATTAGCAGATGCTAGAATTCTTTAACCTTTTATTATATGTTGCTAAAATCGATGCGAATCCAGAAATTAGAATATGGGTGCACCACCAAAAAAAAAAAAAAAAAAGGAAAAAATATATTAACCGAGAATTGATCCCTATCCTCTAAGTCAACCAAGTGCACCATTTAACTTTCTTGTAGAATGGGTTCCATCAGTTAATAGTATACCAATTTTAGAAAATATATACATGAAATACCTAGTTTTACGGAGAGACCATGGGTTCACGTGCCTCAAATTTTGTACAGAAATTCACCCCCGGCTAAAATGCAGCACGAGTGAGATATAAAAGCAGAGGGTTTGACTTAATTATAATCTAGCTAAGGCCCTCTCGGGTGTATCATATGAGATTTAAGTTCAGAAATATATATAACTTTTATTTCAGAATTCTTGAGATATACTCCCTCTGTTTCAATTTTTGTGAATCTATTTCCTTTTTAGTTCGTGCCAAAATGAATGACCTCTTTCCTAATTTGGAAAAAAATTCACTTTATGAAGTGATTTACAGCCACATAAATATTCAAGACTTATTTTGAACCACAAGTTTAAAAAGTCTTCACTCTTTCTTAAATATCGTGTCCAGTCAAATGGATTCACATAAATTGAAACGGAGGGAGCATTAGTTTAAGATCACATAGAGAATTGAAATACATAAATAATTATTGTTTTATTATCCTATCCGCATAACTATTGTGAAAATTAACCTTGGCGTTAAAATAAAAAAGTTTTTACCTACTATAATTAGATTCAGATTTACAACAAAAAACAATGTTTAAGAAGTGGTATTCAAATGTCTCCTATCAGTTATTTATTGGAAATTGTGGAAGGCAAGATGCACATCAAATTTATGTAAATAGGGTAACTGAACAAATTATTTTTATCACGATGAAACCCATCCTTCTAACAATATATCCTTCCTTAATTAACATTCAATAGAGGAAGATCAAAATGGAAAAGTAAATCACAAATTCCTTATTACGAAGATCAAAGTGGAAAACCTTAGTCGTTTGAGCTTAAATGTAACTGAAGCTGGATGGGTGCAGTGAAGGCACTCCAAAAAGTTCTGGGAAGGAGAACAAAGGGACTGTAGAGACAATGAAGTTTCATGTTAATAAAAAATTTATGTGGCCAGACAAACATATCAATCTCTATAATTACATCCAATTACTCACATCCATTTACAAGAGCTTTCAAGCAAGTTCTTTCTATTCCTAATGTAAAAATTATCCATGAGATTAACATAACTTTATGATAATTAAAACAAATAAATATTGCCTTCGGTGTTCATATCAATTTCCTTTTAGAGAATCTTATTTGGGATAAATTTTAGACAGGAGCGGCTCAACCATATCGGAGGCCTAAGGCCAAACTCTAATGAGGGGCCTTAACTTTAAAAAAAATTATATATATTTAGCTATCTGAAATTTATTTTTCTAGATTTTTGAGACGCAAAATTACTAATAATTTTTTTAGTATCAATATCTTCTAATAATTCTGTTTCAATTGACAATATAGCTACTCTGTTCAATTTTTCTTGAGGCATTGTTGATCTTAGGTAAGACAATTTCAATTTTGAGAAATTTCTTTCGGATGAAACATAGATACCAATTAAATTCTAATAAAAAATTTAAAAGACGCTTTATATGGATGAAATATTAATATCAATAAAAAAGTATGAAAACTAATAAAAGATAGAACCTGATTTAAGAGATGGATAACTTGATTTTAAAATAATTTTCGCTCTTTTAAAATCCACAATCCTTGAAAACTTGAAAAAGAAATCCAAAGTATATCTTCGGCTCTTTTTTCCCTCTTAAAATAGTATCTGATCAATTGATTTTGATCGAGCATATATAGAGAATGAAGATTGAAGAGTTTAGTTGGAGATTGAAGAATAAAAAATCAAAGAAAATTTGTGTTTGATAAGTGATGAGTATTGAGGAAAAGTTAAACAGTGGTGAGAAAAAAATTAAAAAATTAAACATAAAGTACAATAATTTATTAGAGAAAAGATATATGAGCTACATTTTTTGTATGAAATCATGCGTTCCTAAAATATTGCGTTTATGAATGGTACTTTACATCTTTTTATCACTAACTTTTATTGTTCTCTCTCAATCCAAACAGCGACCTCTTTGTCCTTTTTTATGTTTTTTTTTTTTTTTTTGGTTGATTCCCATTTTTGTGCTAACAAGATAGTCGTGGTAATTTTTTTACTAAACTACTAGATAAAAGAAAATACTACATTGTATAAAATAATGTGGGGCCCCCATAATTGTGAGGCCCTAGGCAATTGCCTATGTGGCCTATAGGTTGAGCCGGCTCTGATTTTAGAGAATCTTATTTGGGATAAAATTTATTAGAGAACCTTATTAGGATTCATTCTGCTGATAAATTCAATGAAAACTCAAGTTCGCATACAATTTTTTCTAGTCAAACATTCGCATTTACGCTCCCTTCTTCCATTGTAATATTCAAGAAGCACTTAGAAAGTCACAATTTTACTTAATTCATCAAGCTACTATATAATCACATTGAAGAAAAGCTTAATTCGTTGGAATAAAAAATTAGGAGTCCAACTCTTCCTTCTCTAATTTCTTAATGTGAAAAATATATTGGAGATTAACATAATTTTATGCTAATAAAATAAGATTGACTTCTCGGTCCATATCCCTGTCTTGGTTTCCTTTGAGAATACCAAATGTAATTGTATCGCTTTCTGAAGATGGTGCTTCCGAAAATAAAGGAAGAGGCACTAGAACTGGACTCACATCCTTAGAAATGACTGGAACCTCTACCTTATCACCATCCACAACATTTAATATAGGAAGACCGCTGAGAAATTCATCAAGACCTTGAAAAAACCCAATTACTTCAATAGTATCAACCTCTCCCTCTGCTGCTTCATTTTCTTGGCCATTTGAACTTGTCACGACCCAACCCCGTAGGCCGTGACTAGTGCCCGAGCTGGACACCCGTGTACACCTGATGCCTACAGTCATACACTACTAGCATGAACGAGCTGATATAAGTATAAGGGCAAAACATATGCAAGTCGAAGCTACCTATCTCCCCGAAGAGTTATAACCTTTAACGATTCATATTTCGCAAAAGCCGGCAAGCTGTCATACATGCATATATAGGGAACGTCCCAACAAAACACAAGCCGAGAAGGCTACCTTCATACACCGCTGTCATGATAAACATATATAGCTACGCAAGCCGACAAGGCTGCCACTACCAATGGGTACGCCCCAAACATAAGTCATAACCATAACAAAACAACAACCACACACAGACCCACACTTGTGACCACAGACCTCTAAGAGTGACAACGACATCATATGACGGGACAGGGCCCCGTCGTATTCGAACGATAACATATGTACATATCAAAAGGTTATACCACGAAACTATGCTCCGGAGTAAAGGAGCACTCGAAATAGCCGGGTAGATATCCTAGGGTCGGCGGATCTCGAAGCGTGTGTCCGTATCGCGGGCATGAAACGCCCCCCCGAAGAAAGGGGGTCGCACGAAATATGTACCGAGTAGGTAAAGCATGAAACATAGTAAATAGAATCATATCCGAGACAAGGTGAACAGATTCAATGCAACAAAAGTAGTTTCATAAAACTTGCCTTTGAACATATTTCATCCGTATCGTTCTCATATCAATGTCACTATAGTATTTCATAATCAAAGCTGCATAATCATTCTGTATATAACATATATAACGTGTCCCGGCCCTCTAGTGAGGAACTCGGTAATTATAATCGTAACATCGTAAACATAAGCATATACGTGTCCCGGCCTTTCAGTAAGGGACTCGGTAATAAGGAATGTATGCCCTCCTGGCCTCCATCTCCAAATCATCATATCATCATATCATCATCATCATCATATATATATATATATATAACGTGTCCCGTCCCTCTAGTGAGGGGCTCGGTGAATAGTATAATAGTTGTGCGCACGAGAACATACCCGGCCCGGACTCAATGAAGGATATAGCGGTAGCACGAGCAAGAGTAATAAGCAACCACATATATATATAAAACATTTTTGAGACTCAATGAATAGTAAACCAAATCAGTTCTCGGACATTAGCATGTTACATTTTATAAAAATCAAGCATACTTATGCAATTCCTTTTAAGAATAAGAACTCCTATACATCACATACTAGCCCATCATGTAGTAAATAACGAGATCATAATTCCACTATACCAACATTTTCAACATTACGGACGAATAACAATCACATGTCATACTAGAAGTTAGAGAGTGGAGTCACCCCGAGGCTCAGATTATATCTTACTTACGTCTAGGACATGCCAAAAAGAAGGAAGGAATAGGCTTTGCGTACCTTTAACGTTTAGTCGTTACGCAAATCGTACAAGCCGCTCGGTAGCACTTTTTCCTATAATGAGATATCAAAAACTACGATTAGGCTATGAGGGAATTTCGGACAGCCCGTACATTAATCAAAACCGCCCGACCAACTTGCAACACGTTTAGCAACCTTGTTCATATATTCGCAAGAATTCTACTAACGACATACTAACTCCTACCGCAGCCCATAACGTCTTCGACTCTAGTCTTTAACCATCAATACTCTTATTCACATTTTAGAATCCATGACAATGGTAATCAACATTCAAAATAACTTAGTTCACCTCTTTCACTAAAACAGTCCACGGCTTGGACTGTTTTCTTTCATCAACACATGCTATTCTTTTTAATCATCAATTCACGTTTAACTACACCATAGCACAACACAAGAACTTCAAATAAATCAACATACGAATCCCATTCAACACAGCTCCTACACGGCCTCAACACAACCACATACAAAATTCTAAAATTTTCATTCATTTACATATATTATCGCAAGTTCAATCCATCCACAATACATGCAAAATAAGACCAAACATGGCTTCACCTAAGCTCACGGATCACCTCAACTTCAACCACAACAACAATCCAATAACAATCCAACAACAACATACACAAATTATACATTCAAACCATCATACAACACATGAAAATGATCATTCTTACCTTGTAACTCAACACTTCAATCGGCTAGCCCTTCACTTCCACCTTTTGAATTTTAACACTTGTTCTTGTTATTCCAATGAATGCTACACGTTAATACACACCTTCAAGGGAGTTGAATTGCTTAAGAAACTGATTTTTTTTGATCAATTAGGCAGCCTCACTCTCGCCGCCTATGGCCGAGACTCTCCTCTCTATCTCTAACTTTCTACAACTTGGAAGAGATGAAAATGAATTAGGATCTGAAATGAGAGTCAACATTTGAGTATATATTGGCAGTCCATGGGCTGGACATGTGTCCCACCCAAGTTTTAAGCCAATCACGTTTGGCCAACTCACGGGTGGGGCCCACACGGCCTACTAAGGCTTGATTAATGAAGTGATTAGATTTTAATCCCACTTAATAATCTAATCATGGTTAATTAATCCCTAACCTCCAATAATATCCACACTATTTGAAATTTATAAACCAATCGTGCCATGTTGACATCAGAGATTAAACAGGTCCTTGTCGCACATTCGAAAATAATCTTGCCCTTGGATTTATGTCGATTGACTTACAAGTAATCCGTCGTTTAAAAAAAATACGGGGTATAACATTCTTCCCCCCTTTAGAACATTCGTCCCCGAATGTTGAACTGATTCCGGACTTCCAATAATTCCTTAAGTATCCTCTTAGTTAACTATGTTCTTCACATACCTCTCCCGCTTGTCAACTCGTTTTAATCCTTTATAATCACACTCCAGGTCCTTACGTAGCTGTTCTCATAATATCTTCCTTTTCCATTGCTTCCCGAGGCATTAATTATATGCCTTTGTCTTTAATTTTCCGGTTATCCATGATTGATTATCACCGTATTTCGAGTCGTTTCGCTAGAGTGTTATTGTCTCCCTGATCTAAATATTGCTCAGTTATACCGTCGTAGATTGATTCAGGCCTGTACTCATGGTGCATATAGTTACGATTCAACTCTTTCTTTTCGATTGATGTTCCCTTAAAATAACGTATCGTTTATTTCACTTCACTCCCCTATCCTTAATCAAAATCTCATAACGCACAGACGTCTCCCATCGGTTTATTATACTCTAATATTCCTGGAGTGCTGCAGGCTTCTGGTAAACTGTAGACCTTTCATAGGTCCTACGGGCTTCTGGTAAATGTGCTCCAGTACCCCTCTTTTTTTTCTGCTTTTACTCTATTGTTATAGTCCGTACTCTGAAATTTTCAACATCATGTGTCACTTTCTGACTTCCCATTAAATTTCCTCGCACCATCACTTTCCTTTACTTCTTGATCTCAATCTTTAGGGTTAGCTATCACATAACTCTAGGGTCTCCTTATACCATAATCTTATGTCACTTCGTAATCAGTAACCTGCTTGTTCCGATCGTTTCGGTTGAATCATTTCATAATTTCCTTTACTCTAGCTGGCCATACCTTAGACACATCCCTTGTGTCATTTCTCTATATACTTTTTATTTTTTTATTTTTTTACTCAACCTCTTCCATAGCTTCCTTACTCAAATTTGCTCATAGCCCTTCTATTACATATCTTATTGTACTTTTACGCAAGTGTGTGTGGATGCCTAATCCCGTAAAAATACTTTAGCGTTGCCGCGTTAGTCCTTATACAGACCCTACATGCTCCTCTTATCCTTTGCAGTTGATGTCAAGGCTTAACTATGGCTTTTATTCTCAGTACTAGTCTCACCTCTGTAGTTTTTCTTTAAACCTTGTTACACCTTTCTTTGATGTACTCAACTGTTGCGATCGCATTATTATTATCGGGTTCTTACCCTTCTTGTCAAGTTATTACCTGGTTGCATCTGTAGTATACAAATAGTCGTAGGTGGCATAAGTATTCTCATACAATCTGTACAAAATACAATTCAATCTTAATCATAGTCTTTCCTTCTCTTGGTTTATTCTGCTATACATATTTTATTATACTATCGCTCATTTACCTATTTCGCCATACTCTTTCCCCTGCTTGTATTTTCCATTGGGTTTTCTCGTACTCTAATATAGGAGAGATTCCCTATTCTTCCTCCTTTGCTATTTATGGGTCGTACATCGTTAGTCAATAACCCCGTTATCAGCATCTTGACCTCTAATCTCGTATAGCTTTGCTATTCTTATACATACCCTTTTAAATTACTTATTACCCTTTTCTGGTCGTATTCTTCTCCTTTTTATAAGTACCCATCTTCTGATGTCATATCATCCCAGGTCCTTACCAATGATTCTCGGCACTACCTCAAAGACTATCTTGACTACTGTCCGTCTATTGCTGGCTCTTGGATGCAGCATGAGATTTCACTTGAGGTTTGAGTATCCATATGGGGTACATTATAACGTCAACTGTTTCCATCGGTACCTGCTTTATTTTCTCCCGCTTCCCCCCTTTAGGGTCATAATTATATCATTATCTATTTATATTCCGCTCTTTTCTTCTGTTTATATTCTGCACTTTTCTTCCATCTCCAATTTTGAAATTCCTATGATTCTTTGTCCAAGACGCTTGGTATACTGTACCATAGCCATTTCTTTCTTTATATCACTTATAACTTAGATGACCTGTGTATGAGACCTAACACAATCACGGGGCGATGAGAACACTCGATATATATAGTACAAAATCTCATTTGTTGGTTGGTACTCGAGTAATGTAATTAAGATGGCAATTTGCCCGAAGCCACATTCCCTTCATCCCGATCAATACATGGGTAGTGCTTATCGTCGTTTCCAATTCTCCATTCAGTAGCACTTATATTCTAATGATAAGTATCTCAAGCTTTCTCATAACACTACCTTTATCCAGACGGATATCGTCTGTTTCTTCTAATAAATTTACGATACATCCGTTATTTTGCGAATCCACATCCTTGTCCTCTAAGGGTTTCAGTGTTTCCAAGGTGAGTCACCCACACGTAATACTTCTTTATGCCTCACGCTCTTCCATCCTTGTCGTATACTCAACGCTAGCCTCTAGCTTGCTAAAAATCATATTAAATTCGCCTTAGTGACGGCCTTGTCTTGGCACCTTCTTGTCGTATCGCTTCTTAAGTTCACGGTTTATATATTTCCTCCCGTCCCATGCCTTTTTCGTTGGTGGCATATGTCTTGAATGCTTCCTTCGCATTCTTTTCATTTCTTCAATCTCGTGCCCATCTTATATTCTGTGCATGAAGAATTTCATGTTATCTCTGTATTGTTCAGCAAAACACTACTTTTACATAATCCCTTTTTCGTTTTCGAAGCATATCCTGTTTATTTCTATTTGTCGTTACCATACCAGTCATTTCTGGCATTCACTCTTGTCTCGTCGCTCATCTGCCTTCGATTAGTCTTTCACATCTCTCACCACCCGTATCACTCATTTCCAAGCTATGCATGTCATAACGTATCGGTATAATGTAATGCTACTTGCTTTCTTCTTACCTCCCTCTTTCTTTTAAGTCCTCTTCTTCCTGTACTCGGTTCCGCTTCCGTTACCATTTGACTTTGACTCTGAACTTCCCCTACGGCACTTGGTAAGTATTTCTTATTGGTTCTACATTTACCTTATCGGTATCGACCTTCAAGACATACCGTGAACTTATATTTCATCCCCCATTTTTTTTGTTTTGGGAAAATTTAGGCAGAGTTTCCTCTGTAATCCCTACTATCTCCAAACCTGCACACAGGAAATATCAACGCCTCGCTTGCAGCCGACACACACATATATATCATATCGTAGCGGTGTCGAGCTTCCTTTATTAATCGCAACGCCTCACAACTGTACCTGTCACTCTTTCTTGTTTATTCTCCCCTACTATCTTTAATTGTAGGTTTCAAACATGCCTGTAGCATTCGTACTATGCCTAATCATATATTCTGCTTACAGTTACTGGTTTCTTTAGCTTCTTCTGGGTACACTTTCCAGCTGGACTCATCTGCGATATATACATTCAATCTATTTCCTTACTATACTTACCAAAACTACCCATAATGATGGCCGATTTGCCATTCCGTATACATCACTTCTCGTTATGTTCCCTTGCTATCCAACTTTCACCCGTATGTACCACTATTTTTCTATCTTAGATTTCAAAATTCCCGCGGATAAGAATGCCTTAGTCACTGTTACTCATAAATACTTGGTGGTTGACTCCTTTGATTTCCGCTTGCCTCTATTAGGTAACAATCGATACCGTATGCCCATACCTAGGAATTTAGATAAAATCTCATGTACCCGCAATCGATCGTCTCAGTCCGATCCGGCGATCTAGAGAAGGTGAAGTGTGCGCCCTCGTCATCGTTCGTCCGCCATCTACTCGTCTCGACCTTCATCGTCTTCCTCATCCGAATCCAAGATATATAGATAATCGGGCAACTCCCCGGTTTACCGATGACCGGACAGGGCCGGAATAATCGCAACACTCACCGAGGAAGCCGGCCTAACATAGTGCCGCCACGTGGGCCACGGCACGGCTTCGGGGGCCGCTTCCCCGGATATCCTACCCCGGGAGGAATGGTTTCCTCGGATCCTCCGAGGGGTCGGTCTCGATAGAATAACAAGGCTCCTCTGGGCCCCACCCTCCTCCCGGGAGGTCAAACACTCGGGGGAATCGTAGCGGGATCCTCCGAGGGCCGGTCTCGATGGAATAGTTGGTTGGGGCTCCTCCGACCGGGCCCGGAGCTCCGAGGCCCCGAGGATGCTCTGTGGGCCTTATTAGCACCCCACGGTCAGCCCGAAGCCGGCCTCTTCATCTCTCACAAATCGCACCCTCGCGTATAGGAAGAGAGGTCGAACAATCTTTCCTAGGTTCCGCCTATCGCACGATTTAAGACAAGGAAAGATGCATCCTAAATGTCCCCGTAGCTTCCGTCTATAAATGTGGTGCACAACACATCGATAAACAAGACTCTACTAGACACGGTCCGTGGACACTCCGAGGATTAACCGCTCGATACCACTTTTGTCACGACCCAACCCCGTAGGCCGTGACTAGTGCCCGAGCCGGACACCCGTGTACACCCGATGCCTACAACATATACACTACTAGCATGAACGAGCCGATATAAGTATAAGTGGCAAAACATATGCAAGTCGAAGCTACCTATCTCCCGAAGAGTTATAACCTTTACAGCTCATATTTCGCAAAAGCAAGAAGCCGTCATATATGCATATATAGGGAACTTCCCAACAAAACACAAGCCGAGAAGGCTACCTTCATACACAAAATGTCATGATAAACATATATATAGCTACGCAATCCGACAAGGTCGCCACTACCAACGGGTACGCCCCAAACATAAGTCATAACCATAACAAAACAACAACCACATTAGACCCACACTTGTGACCACGAGCACCTCTAAGAGTGACAACGACATCATATGACGGACAGGCCCCGTCGTACCCCCGAACGATAACATATGTACATATCAAAAGGTTATACCACGAACCGTGCTCCGGAGTAAACGAGCACTCAAATAGCCGGGTAGATATCCTAGGGCCGGCGGATCTCCGGCCGTGTGTCCGTACCGCGGGCATGAAACATGCCCCCCCAAAGAAAGTGGGGTCATGACAAATATGTACCGAGTAGGTAAAGCATGAAACATAGTAAATAGAATCATATTCCGAGACAAGGTGAACAGATTCAATGCAACAAACAGTTTCATAAAACTTGCCTTTGAACATATTTCATCCGTATCGTTCTCATATCAATGTCACTATAGTATTTCATAATCAAAGCCGCATAATCATTCCGTATATAACATATATAACGTGTCCCGCCCTCTAGTGAGGAACTTCAGAATTATAATCGTAACATCGTAAACATAAGCATATACGTGTCCCGCCCTTCGTTAAGGACTCAGAAAGGAATGTATGCCCTCCCGGCCTCCATCTCCAAATCATCATATCATCATATCATCATCATCATCACATATATATATATATATAACGTGTCCCGCCCTCTAGTGAGGGACTCGGTGCAAAAATAGTATAATAGTTGTGCGCACGAGAACATACCCCGGCCCGGGACTCGCCGAAGGATAAATAGCGGTAGCACGCGCAGTAATAAGCAACCATATATATATATAAAACATTTTTGAGACTCAATGAATAGTAAACCAAATCGGTTCTGACATTAGCATGTTACATTTTATAAAAATCAAGCATACTTATGCAATTCCTTTTAAGAATAAGAACTCCTATACATCACATACTAGCCCATCATGTAGTAAATAACGAGATCATAATTCCACTATACCAACATTTTCAACATTACGGACGAATAACAATCACATGTCATACTAGAAGTTAGAGAGTGGAGTCACCCCGAGGCTCAGATTATATCTTACTTACGTGTAGGACATGCCAAAAGAAGGAAGGAATAGGCTTTGCGTACCTTTAACGTTTAGTCGTTACGCAAATCGTACAAGCCGCTCGGTAGCACTTTTTCCTATAATGAGATATCAAAAACTACGATTAGGCTATGAGGGAATTTCGGACAGCCCGTACATTAATTAAAACCGCCCGACCAACTTGCAACACGTTTAGCAACCTTGTTCATATATTCGCAAGAATTCTACTAACGACATACTAACCTCCTACCGTCACCTCATAACGTCTTCGACTCTAGTCTTTAACCATCAATACTCTTATTCACATTTTAGAATCCATGACAATGGTAATCAACATTCAAAATAACTTAGTTCACCTTTCTTTCACTAAAAAAGTCCACGCTTGACTGTTTTCTTTCATCAACACATGCTATTCTTTTTAATCATCAATTCACGTTTAACTACACCATAGCACAACACAAGAACTTCAAATAAATCAACATACGAATCCCATTCAACACAGCCCCTACACGGCCTCAACACAACCACATACAAAATTCTAAAATTTTCATTCATTTACATATATTATCGCAAGTTCAATCCATCCGCAATACATGCAAAATAAGACCAAACATGGCTTCACCTAAGCTCATGGATCACCTCAACTTCAACCACAACAACAATCCAATAACAATCCAACAACAACATACACAAATTATACATTCAAACCATCATACAACACATGAAAATGATCATTCTTACCTTGTAACTCAACACTTCAATCGGCTAGCCCTTCACTTCCACCTTTTGAATTTTAACACTTTGTTCTTGTTATTCCAATGAATGCTACACGTTAATACACACCTTCAAGGAGTTGAATTGCTTAAGAAACTAATTTTTTTGATCAATTAAGGCCTCATTCTCGCCTATGGCCGAGACTCTCTCTCTCTCTCTCTATCTCTAACTTTCTACAACTTGGAAGAGATGAAAATGAATTAGGATCCGAAACGTGAGTCAACATTTGAGTATATATAGGGGGTCCATGGGCTGGACATGTGTCCCACCCAAGGTTTAAGCCAATCACGTTTGCCAACTCACGGGTGGGGCCCACACGGCCTACTAAGGCTTGATTAATGAAGTGATTAGATTTTAATCCCACTTAATAATCTAATCATGGTTAATTAATCCCTAACCTCCAATAATATCCACACTATTTGAAATTTATAAACCAATCGTGCCATGTTGACATCAGAGATTAAACAGGTCCTTGTCGCACATTCGAAAATAATCTTGCCCTTGGATTTATGTCGATTGACTTACAAGTAATCCGTCGTTTAAAAAAAATACGGGGTATAACAGAACTATAGGCTCTTCAACCTCATTACTGAACTCCACATTCAAATCCAATTGCCGAAGTCTTTTGAACTCTCCCAGGTCGACACCACTGTTACTTCACTCAACTGTTTCAATATGGGACATTTCTAAACCACCTTTAGTTGCTAAACCATCTTGCAAATTGACATTAGTATCCCCTTCAACAGTTTTTACCTCATCAGCTTGCTGTTTCTTGGCATTTGTACCTGGGTTTCAGTCCTTAAGGTCTTTCGCTTCCCATTCTTTGCTTTCTTCCTCTCCTTATTCGGATTCCAATCCTCATCTGACTCCTCACCTGACTCCAATAACTCAACAAACACATCATCATCAACATATATTCTTGGAGCAAAATATTTTTGTCCACCCCTACTTATTGATGCACCAGCATTATGCGAACTGCCAAGATCATTCGCATTACTCTGTCCTCTAACAGCATGATTGTTTACCCCTTGTGGAGAAGACAAAGGAATTTAAATAGAGTTGCACTTGCTCTAATGTGGGTAGCCTGCAGAGAGAGAAATAGGAGAGCTTTTGAAGGAGTAGAATCGAGTTTCTCTCAGTTGAAGAGTAGCCTCCGTTCCAAGCCCTTCCTCTTCTCCACAAGTGGTAAACAATCATGCTCTTGGAGGAAAGAGTAATGCAAATAATCTTGGCAACTCGCATAATCTTTGGTGGATCGATAAGTGGGGGTGGACAAAAACATTTTGCTCAAGAATATATGTTGATGATGATGATGTGTTTGTTGAGGTATTGGAGTCAAGTGAGGAGTCAGATGAGGATTGTAATCCAAATAAGGAGAGGAAGCAAGCAAAGAATGGGAAGCAAAAGAGGGCAGGGGCTGGAACCCAAGTAAAAATGCCAAGAAATAGCAAGCTGATACGGAAAAAACTGTTGAAGAGGATATTGATGTCAATTTGCAAGATGGATTAGCAACTCAAGGTGGTGCAGAAATGTCCCATGTTGAAACAGTTGAGTGAAGTAACAGAGGTGTCGACTTGGGAGGGTTGCAAAACACTTCGGCAATTTGGATTTGAATGTGGAGTTCAGTAATAAGGTTAAAGAACCTGGGCAGAGAAAATGAAGTAGCAGAGGGAGAGTGACACAACCCATTTTAGGATCGCGCGGGCACCTACCATTCCCACCTCGGTAGCCGAACCCTTAACCCAAAACAAACCCATAATAAAGTAAAGAACGAAGTTCACTATCTTCCAAGAGATACTATAATCAAAGCAGAAG
The DNA here is from genome assembly GCF_029784015.1 of Lycium ferocissimum. Classification (NCBI taxonomy): domain Eukaryota; kingdom Viridiplantae; phylum Streptophyta; class Magnoliopsida; order Solanales; family Solanaceae; genus Lycium; species Lycium ferocissimum. The sequence goes on along the minus strand of NC_081343.1, from coordinate 16,202,013 downwards.
TTAAAACGATATGTGTGTGTGTATATATATATATATACAAATCAAATTAGCCGAAGTATTTTACAACAATTTAATAAATACACAGACTTCTTTTCCAATGACCTGGTCTAGACTAGTACAACAACAACTAAGATTGGAATCCTGAATGCAACTGTAAATCTAAGACTCAGTCTCCATCTCAGAATGAGAATCATGGAGGCCTTCTAGATAGGCACCATGCAACTTCCCGTGACAACTTCAAATCAATCCCTAACCTGAAAAACTCTACATTCCAAAAAGGGTGTAGCCAGTGTAATATCAGTACAACAATAGTACTGGTAAGCATCATAGGCCGAAAATGGTTAGAAATGCATAACAATAATAGAATCTACAAATAAGCATAGCAACAAAACTAAGTCAACAGTACACATTACTTACCACTCGCTTCATCAATTAGAAGATTCTTATTTTCATTAACTCATCTTTAGGGATTCATTTAGTTAACTTATGTTATACTCCTTTCTATTTACGAAACTTATGTTATACTCCTTTTTAACTCATTTAATAAGAAATAGGCAATTCGATTCAAGTATCACAAGTCAATTACCATTTGCAACATTCACTCTTAGAATCAGGAAGTTATCTCGTCATTATGATATTCATTATTAGTCAAAATTTAAGAAGCCAAACATATACAACACGGCCAACTAGCAACTCAACATAATTAATTCAAGATCGTGACCTATGGTTATAGCAACTAAACCCAACTGTGCCAAGTCTCTGATATAGCAATTTGAATCAGTATATCACAGTAGTGTCACATCACTCAATAGAAACCACGATACAATACAATGCAATAATGTGTGTAGGATGAATGCAATGCATATTCAGCTTTGTACAACATGTCCCGGACAGAATGACTCCAAGTCTCGGCGATCATGACCTATGGGGGACCAGCGAAGTCTATGTACCACTCGCACTGAAATATGACCTCGGATCACGAGCACACTCTCACGATCCCCGTACTGACCTCGGGCATTGTACACTCCATCGTTCCCGGCAAGAAACCTCGGGCAAGGAACATGCATCTCTCTTTTATACTCTCCGGCAGGAACCTCAGAGGTTGCACTCTCGCACATATCATCATCAGTACTAGAACCATGCATATGTCAATGTATCATGGAAATGCGTATGAATATGATGAAATGTGATATCAACAACCAATGTAATCATAAACAGTACCACACATGGCACACAAGTAACATCAATAGTAAGGCTACACAATAAGCCACAATGAATCACCGTTTTCATCTCAGTATCGAGCAAGTAGCACAATGTCAATCCATGATATATCACTAACCACAATTATCAATGTCAATAGATCAAGATGAGTCAACAACACCACATCATTTCTTTATTCCTTTACGACATTAACATATGATAACTACGCTTTCTAACTCATCAGGTCAAACACTAAGGATCTAGTCTAAAATCAATCCATGTTCCATTAACTTATTTATCATCTTCAGTACTAATTATGATTCAATATCAATGCACGCATGGCTTGATTATGCATGTCATATGAGAAATCCTTATCAATAGAGCGTAATAAGATAAGGGCCATACAACTAGCCTCTTCAGTCACATAGATTCCACTAGTACGTAAGGAAACGCCAGCACATGAACCTAGAGAGTCTACAGGCCATAATCACGAACATATAAATCACATAGCAGTACCAACCTAGGATTCCCATCCCAATCTGTGAAATCCTATACATGCATTCTCCGTTTCATCGAATACACGTATATGTAAGTCTAACTGGAGTCTACCAAAGAAAGGAAGCTGTAATCTACCTCAGGGCCAAACAGGTGCGCGAACATCCACTTAGTTTCCATCTCCGATCTTCATAGAGAACTTGTAGGTCCGTAAGGTCTAAGAATGATGGACGCACATTTGAGTGGGTAACAATTGAGGAATATTGGGGTCATAGGGGTAAAATCATCATTTCTATGATAATAATTCTGGATCCTTGATTATTGCTATTTTATCGCTTTTATGGAAAATAAGGTTTACCTTAGTCAAAATTACCTTACTAATTCTCATAAGACATTATTTGCCTCTAAGAAATTAACCCAACGGTTTAGGCTTAGAACTTGCTATTTAGTCTAGGCTTGCAATAAAAGAGCTATCTTGAAGTTACTAATTATTCTAGGTCAATCCTTACCACATTTACCCAAAGGGTCTTATAAGATTTAGGAAAGAACCCTTATTTAGTATTCTACCATAATCACAAATGGTGTAAAAAGGAGGAATTAAAGGAAAGGAAATGAGTGATTTATAGGGATTACCTTCCTAATAATTTGGTCTCAAGAAGCTGAAAAATATCTCCAATTGGCAGCTATATCTTAAGTAAATGAACTTTAGGTCAAGTCAGTAAATGGGGTTTTAAATAGGGAAATAACGGCCCGTCAACCGCTGTGGCGGTCTAATAGTCGCTCTGTCGGCACCGCTGGGATGGTCCATTACTAATCCTGCACCTCCGCTTCAAAGGAGCTTCATGCCGTTGTGGCGCTAGCACTGGGACGGCAGGACTGTCGCTGTAACGGCATAACTGGGCCCAATGGCCCAATTTCAATATTTTACACGCGACTCGCATGACTGGTCTGATCAAGTTAGCGATTTTAAGATTGTAAGGATTCGGAGGTGTTTCTAAGGGGTCATGGTCGTGAATTTCCAGGAAGTCACAGTAATGACAAAACGGGTCATTACATCAGATACCAATTAAATAACTATTCATCCTCGAACAACGAAGGCCGGAAAGGTACAAGGAATGGACTTAGCAGTCGAGCTTGCAAGAGTCAAAGGTATTCATTATTTGTGTCAATAACAAGGAGTATATATTTCCACGTACGAAATTAGGTCAGGGAAATAGATGAGAAATCCTTGATTGATTTGGAACAACTTATAGCAAAAATTTGTGCCAGCCATAATATGAGTGGTATTTACTTAATTCAGCTCGAATAGTGAAAAGGCACGAAAGAAGTACCACTTCGCTTAATAATTTTTCAAAAATCATTATCGCTTCCGTCTGGTCTTATCAATAAGGATCATCATACATGAAATTAACTCTGGCGGCTTATAATTGAGAAGGCTCGGCTAATATTTCGCGAGGAGATTGAAAATGTAATAACCCAAGGAATCGGGTTTTGTGAAAGAAATCAAACGTCTACCAATCATAGATATATCAGGGACACACTGCAATTTGTGAACGAATAGGGACCGTTGGATCGTATGCGTCTCACGAAATAATCTTAAGATTAAACTCAAGAGCAATAAGCGAAACTTCGAGTAGTCCCCCAGTCTTGGCCCACCTGGGGCCACATGGGGGGGGGGGGGGTATAATGCTTGGGGTACCTTGAGATGAACAATGAATATGATAACAGTACTCGGGTCATAGTCGCTAGACGGTTAGCTGGGACGGTGTCGCAGGGGCGTCAAGTGACCACTATAACGGAATGATGATTTAGAGGGGAGACCACTCTAGCGGTCTGAGGACACACTGCAGTAGTCCCCAACCAGCGGCGAGGAACCGCTACAGCGGTCATCGCGGGGTCAGAAAGTATATAAAGGGTACTTGCTTTCTTCACTCCTCATTCCCACTACTCTATCCGAAAGTTTCTCCAAAATCTCTCTCTAATTTAACTTCCCATTTCCTAAAAAAAACAACTAGAACATTCCCATTACTTCCACACTTCATCCTCTACCATACAACTAACACTACAACCTCACAATTCTCTCTCAAAAGGAAGAAGGGATTCCAAAGGGAAACCACTCAATCAACATCATTCTTGTTCAGATCTTCTAATAGAAGGTAAGGAATCATTCCCTGCAACTTGTAGACCGGTAATAGAACTAGAATTTTGAATAATAGTGTTTGAAAAATCGGATTTGTAACTCAAAGTTTGAATTTTTGGGTTTTGGGTCGATGAAATTCATGGGTGTTGATGAACTGGAATACATAACTTGCCTAACGTTAGAATAACCAGTACATCGAGTATTGCATAGCTAGTGCACATATTTGGGTTGGGAAACTTGAACATAGTAAAGAACTTTTATTTAGAACAAGGGTATTTGGAATTCATCAATTTGGGGTTGTTTTGTTACTAGAGATTTTCTCTCATAGGTTGTATACATCATGCATGCTTGGTATCTGCTCGATCCGTACATAATATCAAGTTTTTGAGTCAAAAATCAAAGTTGAAATTCAGAATTTTTTTGAGTTCTTACGAAGAAGATGAGACCGTAGCGACTGGCCAACCACTACGGCGACCTCGCTATGGCACACAGGCTTGCGCAGAAGCAGTCTGAGGAAAATTTACGTATGATCCTTTGTAGCGGTCTGAGTGACCACTACGGTGGTGCCTGCAACATCAGGCACAAGAAACTGCAGCTTAAATTTTTGCGATACACTGGTCATTTTGCTGAGTTATTACCACTATAAGGTACTAGAATTGATACTGAACTAGGGTGACACGAAATCTAACGTGTTTCAATATCTCTTGCAGGTAATATGGCTCAAAATTAGAATCAAGAAAAGGTACTGCAAGACGAAGAGGTTCCCACCTATGAGAAGCGTCCTACCTCTCCAAGCAAACATTTACACTTGAGTCATATATCTCTACCCCTACTATTGGAACGAGATTTTGATATGACCAACATAGAGACGCGTGCTTCGGACTTCCGAGATAGATTGATAAGGATCCAGTGGACTCGCTTGGTCAAGGATCCAGGTGACTGCAATGCGACATGGGTGAGGGAGTTTTATGGTATATTGCCCACAGTTGATTGGGATTCTCCCGAGCCGGAGATCATTATAAGAGGTGTTCCAGTAAAAGTGGAGTTAAGGGCACTTAACCGGGTTTATAAGCTAGATGATGATCCTGAGAAGTCTTTAGCAATTAAGGCAGCTGAGAAAAATTCGATGTGGTTGGCTTCTAAACTGGTGCATGAGGATGATTTGACAAGCTCCTTGGGTTTATGACAAGGTTGCAATCCAAAGCAACCTTTTTACTGCTGAGGTGTAAAGATGGCTAAATATCGTCTCCCGCCGGATACGTCCTTCTGGGAATACTCATGATGTGACCTTCGCCCGAGTTCTTGTGGTTTCTTGCGTTCTTGATGACATACTGGTGAATTTGGGCTCTCAGATAATTCAGGAGTGGAAGGAGTTTTTGAAGGTTGGTGGAGCGAGCTTGATGTTCCCATCTCTGATTACTTTCTTATGCCGGAGGGCCAAGGTTCCCAGGGAGGGTGATGATGATTGGGTCCCTTTTGATGCTCTGTTTCATCCACTACAGGTGACGGGTCGAGGTATCACGGTTAACAGTCGAAAGAGAAGGAAGGTGGACAATGCAAGTGAGGGAGGGAGTGGAGTCGGGGCCGACACTAAGGCTGGAGATAGGGCTGAGCATGAGGCTGGGACTGAGGTTCCTCTTATCCAAGGCCCTTTTGAGCACATGGACTCATGCTTCGATGAGATGATCTCTATGTTTCGGACAATGTCCATCCTTCTGACAGGTCTGGTTCATTAGGAGCTGCTACTAGTTTCCACACTTAGGAGGAGACGAATGGTTATTTTAAAACCCAGAAGAAGATGGGTGAGTCACTCACCAACCTCTAGACTGCCTATACCACTCCAGCGAAGAACCACGGCGATCTTCGCAAGGACTTTGATAAGGAGAACGCGAAGAATAAGTCCCATGACAAGCTTTGCATCAAGGCTTGGAGGGGTATCAAGGGAGTGTGGAGGAGTATGCACCCCCGTGAGCCGATTCTGGTGGAAAATAATAACGACTCGGAGCAGTATTCCTTCGAGAGTGTGGCTTGGGGTATTGGTATGGGGTGGATTAGGTGATGATGGTGGCAGCTCAGATGACGATGGTGCGACTAGCAGGCTGGCGGCCTAGAGACCCTTTCCCCTTCATGATTATGCTTTGTTTACCCTTGTAGGGCTTTCTATTTTTAAACAATTCTATTTTGGTTTGCCTTGTTTGGCTTGGATTTTAAATAATTTCTTGTAGGTTTTCCTTGTGTTTGGATTTCTAATGTGGATTTAGATGATTTTCGCCCTTGTCGGGCTTGTTTTATATAACTGTTGGTTGTAGGATTTTGCTAGTTTGTTCTGTTTTGGGCTGAAATCATTAATCAGGAGAGTGTGAGGAAAACAGGAGAACTGCAGGTTCTTAGGCTCAGGTACTCCGCTTCTGCAGTTTCTCAGAATGCTATGGCGGTCCCGCTTCGGCAGTAGGGAGGTCGCAGGAGTGGTCATCAAGGAACAGAGGGTACCGCTACAACGGTGAAGTAACTACTGCTGCAGTAATGTCATAGTGGTTGACTGACCGCTGTGGCGCCAATCTATGGGCAGTGGCATTCACACAATACCCGAACCACTTTCGCAACTAAGAATTAAATCGAATATTTCCCTCATCCAAACTAGGTCTAATCAGTAACACAACATAATTACACACATAGATACCAATTGGAATCGTCTAGATACCAATTGGATACACCGAGATACCAATTTGACTGAAGTAGCACGAATAAAATGAAATGAGGGAATTTTTTTTTCCTAAATGTCCTATAGTCTCCCGTGCATGGGCACGGACGTCTACATACCATTCCATGAGACTCTACTAGACATTGCTCTTGTACTTGTGAGATCGGTAACCTAGGCTTTGATACAAACTTATCACAACCCATCTTAGGATCGCGCGGGCACCTACCATTCCCACCTCGGTAGGCAAACCCTTAACCCAAAACAAACCCATAATCAAGTAAATACCGAAGTTCACTATCTTCCAAGATATACTATAATCAAAGCAGAAGTCAAACCGATGTGTGTGTGTGTGTGTATATATATATATATACAAATAAAATTGGCCGAAGTATTTACAACAATTTAATAAATACACAGACTCCTTTTCCCATGACCTGGTCGATACTAGTACAAAAGCAACTAAGATTGGAATCCTGAATGCAACTGTAAATCTAAGACTCAGTCTCCATCTCAAAACGAGAATGATGGAGGCCTTCTAGATAGCCAACATGCATCTTCCTATGACAACTTCAAATCAGTCCATAACCTGAAAAACTCTACACTCCAAAAAGGGTGTAGCCAGTGTAATATCAGTACAACAATAGTACTGGTTAGCATCATTGGCCGACAATGGTTAGAAATGCATAACAGTAATAGAATCTACAAATAAGCATAGCAGCAAAACTAAGTCAACAGTACACATCACTTACCACTCACATCATCAATTAGAAGATTCTTATTTTCATTAACTCATCTTTAGGGACTCTTTTACTTAACTTATGTTATACTCCTTTCTAACTCATTTAACAGGCAATAGACAATTCGATTCAAGTATCACAAGTCAATTACCATTTGCACCATTTCACTTTTAGAATCAGGAAGTTATCTCGTTATTATGATATTCATTATTAGTCAAAATTTACGAAGCCAAACATATACAACACGGCCAACAAGCAACTCAACATAAGTAATTCAAGATCGTGACCTATGGTTATAGCAACTAAACCCAACTGTGCCAAGTCTCTGATATAGCAATCTGAATCAATACATCATAGTAGTGTCACAACACTCAACATAAACCAAGAGACAATACAATGCAATAATGTGTGTATGATGAATGCAATGCATATGAAGCTTTGTACTACATGTCTCGGACAGAATGACTCCACGTCTCGGCGATCATGACCTATGGGGGACCAGCGAAGTCTATGTACCACTCGCTCTGAAATATGACCTCGGATTACGAGCACACTCTCACGATCCCGATACTGACCTCAGGCATTGGACACTCCATCGTTCCTGGCAAGAAACCTCGGGCAACGAACACTAATCACTCTTTTATGCTCTCTGGCAGGAACCTCGGAGGCTGCACTCTATCACATATCATCATCAGTACCAGAACCATGCATATGTCAATGTATCAGGGAAATGCGTATGAATATGATGAAATGTGTTATCAACAACCAGTGTTATCATAAATAGTACAACATATGGCACACAAGTAAGCATCAATAGTAAGGCTACACAATAAGCCACAATGAATCACTATTTTCATCTTAGTATCGAGCAAGTAAGTAGAACAATATCAATCTATGATATATCACTAACCACAATTATCAATGTCTCAACGTGTCAACGAACCAACAAGTAAATAGATCAAGATGAGTCAACAACACCACATCATTTATTTATTCCCTTACGACATTAACATATGATAACTACGCTTTCTAACTCATCAGGTCAAACACTAAGGATCTAGTCTAAAATCATTCCATGTTCCATTAACTCATTTATCATCTTCAGTACCAATTATGATTCAATATCAATAAACGCATGGCTTGATTATGCATGTCATATGAGAAATCCTCATCAACAGATCGTAATAAGACAAGGGCCATACAACTAGCCCCCTAAGTCATATAGATTCCACTAGTACGCAAGGAAATGCCAACACATGAACCTAGAGAGTCTACAGGCCACAAGCCCGAACATATAAATCACATAACATTACCAACGTAGCATTCCCATCCCAATCCTTTAAATCCTATACATGCATTCTCATTGTCATCCAATGCACGTATATGTAAGTCTAACCGAAGTCTATCAAAGAAAGGAAGCCGTAACCTACCTCAGGGCCGAACAGGTGTGCGAATATCCACTTGGATTCCATCTCCCACCTTCATGGCGAACTTGTAGGTCCAGAAGGTCTAAGAACGATGGACGCATTCGAGTGAGTAACAATTAAGGAATATCGGGGTCATAGGGGTAAAATCATCATTTCTAAGATAATAATTCTAGATCTTTGATTATTGCTATTTTACCATTTTTATGAAAAACAAGGTTCACCTAAGTCAAACTTACCTTACTAATCCTCATAAGACATTATTGGCCTCTAACAAATTAACCCATCTAGGAAAAGAACGGTTTAGGCTTAGAACTTGCTATTTAGTCTAGGTTTGCAATAAAAGAGCTATCTTGAAGTTACTAATTATTCTAGGTCAATCATTAACACATTTACCCAAAGGGTCTTATAAGATTTGGGAAAGAACCCTCATTTGGTATTCTACCATAATCACAAATAGTGTGAGAAGAAAAGGAGGAATTAAAGAAGCAGAAATGAGGGATTTAAGGGAATTACCTTCACAATATTTTGGTCTCAAGAAGCTGAGAACTATCTCTAGTTGGCGGCTATAACTTGGGTAATTAAATATTAGGTCAAGTCAATAAATGGGACTTTAAATAGGGAAATAACTGCCCGTCAACCACGGTGGCTGTCTAACAGTAGTCGTGGCAGCACCGCTTTGATAGCCCCACCGCTAGGACGGTCCATTACTAATCCTGCACCTCCGCTTCAGCAGAGCTTCATGCCGCTGTGGTACCAGCGCTGAGGTGGTAGGACTGTCACTATAGCGGCATAACTGGGCCCAGTAGCCCAATTTTAATATTTTACATGCGACTCGCACGAATGGTCCGATCAAGTTAGCGATTTTAATATCATAAGAATCCGGAGGTGTTTCTAAGGGGTCAAGGTCGCGAATTTCCCGGAGTCAAAGTAACGATGAAACGGGTCATTACAGAGAGGTTGATACTGTTGAAGTAATTAGGTTTTTCGAAGGTCTTGATGAATTCCTTAGCAGTCTTCCTATATTAAATGTTGTGGATGGTGATAGGTGTAGTTGCGTCAGCACGGCCATTCTCTTGAAGCGACTCCATAACTTGAGATCTTTTCTTATTTAGCACATGAGTAGAAACTAAGACTTGTGATTCACCAGTACTACTAGTTGGCATAATTTGATGAGTCGTCAAAGGATTAAAAATAGTTGTTAGGGACGCGTTTTGGCCATGTGGATGAACACAATGGTGAAAGAAGCAAAATCCAGTTCCTTGATGCTAGTGTAATAGCAGATTATGCAAGCGATGAAAGCTCCTTAAACACCCACACTTAGCACAAACATATGCTCCTTTAGTTCCATCCTCAACACTCTTTACAAACTTACAACATCCATCGATCAAGTACTGACCAAGCCTCGTAGCATGCTTTTTAAAGCACTTACCAAACCCTCCCACAGGGATGGCAATGGGGCTGTGCACTTACGGGGGAGGGTGACTTTGAACCCGTGCGGGGCAGGGCAGTTTTAGGCACTCACTATACCTTGTCATCATTTGATCAGTTTTATTTGAGCTGGAGTTGCTTGCCATTTTCTTGGTATTGCTAAAATACACACTGAAAGGGAAAAAGAAGACTTAGAACGAACGCTTTTGTATTGGTTTTGCTTTGTGTTTGATCTCTCTTAAATAGTGTGTATAACAAATATTTTTCTGAGTAGTCAACAAATCTTTAAATATTTGTTTGATATTATTAAATGATGAGTTATCTAGTAGAAGGTTTTGATTATCCTTGATTTAAAGTACTTTTACAATTTGACACGGTATATATCGCTAATAATAATTAAAAGGTCTAAATATATATTAATTAATCATGATTAAGTGAGAAAAATCTATGTGTAAGTATATGTTATGCATCTATTAATTTGATGTAAATATTAAATACTTTTAAACTTTTACCTCTCATGAGATGTAGTCCCCTATTTCTACACACATATCTTCTAATGAGTTTGAGGGTTATAAGAGGCGGAATTATATTTCGTGTATGACTCTCCTATTCTAAGAAAATACTTACTTCCATATTGATTTAAGTAACTTAATTATAAAAGTAAAAACTTGAAAGTTGAGTCCATATTATTTAATCATATTAAATAAATATCATGTATCTAATGGTTTAGCTTAAATATATATCAGATACGTACTTTGTTTCTTTTACTTTCGAGTAATTTATCCATTTCAATTTCTTTTTAGTGGGTGGCATTTGGGTGAGTATTGAATAAACATTTATTGAAATTAAAAACAAAATGGTTAGAGATACATTTGACTCTTTAGTCACTACTATTTGTGAAAGTAACAATAGACAAAATGCTCAAGAAACCTTGTGTTAGAATATAGGACAAGCAAACTTAAATATAATAGGTCATCGTACATTTTTTTTCAAAATATAGTGAAAATCAGAAATTTACTTCTATTTTTTGAAGTTGATTTTGGGGGAAAAACATTAATGACTTAGCATTGATTTTATGAATTTGAGTTGGATTTTCGTACAGATTCTCTAACAAAAAATGACAAAAGCTGTAATTGATATGTTATCAACAGTTACGATCCAGCTAGGGCCTTCTGGAAGTTTATCATCTTGAGATTATAGTTTAGAATTTTTTTTGTTGCTTCAGATTAATATAGCTTTATGGTAATTGAAACAAATAATTATTGGCTTCAGAATTCATATTAATTTCCTTTTAGAGAACTTTATTTGAGATAAAATTTTATAAGAGAACCTTATTTGGATTCAATCTACTGATGAATTCAATGAAAACTCCAGTTCACATTCATTTTTTCACAGTCAAACTTTAGCATTTACACTGTCTTCCTCCATTGTAACCAAAGCCAAATCAAATAATAATAAAAAATTTATTTACATAAAATAAACAAATCAGCATTTTACTTCTTTTAGGGGCCATTGATCGTTGCCCAGAAGCAAGACTCTGCTTATCAAATTATCCAACTTTTAAACTGAATTAAAATATGAAAAATACTCAAATATACTTGAAATACTTGTACCTGTTAGGTTAACTTCGTTCGTTGTTTTCCCCACAACCTGTATAAACAGTTCAAAGAATTAGTATGCAACCCTATATAAAAAGCATAACATAGAAAACTAAAGATAACAATTTTTTATAAGTGCACATAAATTTTTGGATAAACATGTGAACTAATAAACAAAAAGAACATGCCAAATTTTCAATCATGTTAAGGAGACCATAATTTTATCATAGAAAAGTGAAAAGCAAGAACCTCATCAATTTGATCTTCTTGGTAAAACACTCAAGAAGTTGCGAATAATTTTTCCAACCAAATGAACATCAGATGGGTTTGTGGGAAATACAAAAAAGATTCTGTAAGTGCCAAAAAGTGCTTCAAGCATTATACATTGAATTTTATGTTTTTATATAATTAGTAGAAAAGACCCAATTTATTATGAGATGTTAGAGCAGTAGAAAAGATCCAATTTATTATGAGATGTTTGGTGGAGTAGAAAAGATTGAATTTATTATGAGTTGTTTTTATTTTTTTGTACAAAAATGCTATAGTAGTGGTATTTAAATGAAGGGCAAAAAAGTTGTTGAACTTCTAATGGATATTTTGGTAATTCAACTTCTACCTCCCAAGGTAGGGATAAGGTATGCGTACACCCTACTCTCCTGAGACCCCGCTTGTTGGATTACACTGGGTATGTTATTTTTTTTGTATTTGACTAACATTACCCTTATGTATGTCTAAATTATAATCTCTCCCCATTAAATGTTTACTCTATTTATGTGTCATCTTCATTAATGATTAAATTATACTAAGGGTAAAAAATTAGTAATTGTTCCTTGAACTTCTAAAGTGACAAATAATTTGAGACAATTATTTTTAGTAACCACGACTTAATTTGAGACGGAGGGAGTCTGTAATAATTTCTTTAATTCTGACAACCCATATGACATGTTTAAACCACAAGCTCCACAAAGTATTTTGGTACATTTTATACATCTTCAATTTATGATCGCTTGATCTTAAAGTCTTGGTAACCTTTTTTAAAATTCCGTGATCAAATCAAACTAAGAGCCTAAGACACATTAAATGAAACGAAGAGTAAGTAGATACTCCATTCGTCTCAACTCTTAACCTCAAAATCTAGCTCATGAGGGAGGATTGCACAAGACCATATAATAATACCACCAATCCCATTATTTGCTGATATGGGACTTATTCATGCTAGGAAAAGAAACAAATGTTAAGAAGTCAAGTATGTTCGACGATGAACATGTTAATACATCTTTAGTCCAAAACTATGCTAGTAGTTAAATAATTTGGGGATTTCACATATGTAATAACAAAGGCAAAACGTCGATTTATCGATCGATCGATCACAAGTTGAAATGGATTTTGTCGTCCTTATCTTGGAATATTGTTAGTGTTGGAATTTACTGAATATGGACTAACATTAATTTGATTATTAGGGTTTACAAAACGGGCTAAACAAATATAGGGTGGATATGACTAGGAGCGGTGTATGTTGGACGAATCTGCTTCATGTATAAATGTGTGCCGGCAGTAGTGGTTGTTGAAAACCTAATAAGCCTATTATGAGAGGTCTATAGGTCAAGACTTGATACCTATATCATTATGCTAGGTTCCCTCATCTTTTCAACCTTAAGGCAACCCTCCCATTCCCTCCACTTAAGGAGGAGCAAAGAGAGGAAGACCGTAATCTTTCATAAATTTGGGAAAACCGTTTATTAAAAAACACAATAGGCACCGCGTTGATTGAAAAACCGGGGAATTTAAACAACTTTTTTTAGG
>NC_081343.1:16130557-16188384 GCF_029784015.1 Lycium ferocissimum | reverse complement strand
GTTGAGTTGTTGTGATTCTTCTTGAAAATTCTAAAGGAACAATGATATATATATATCCAACTAAAGGTCATGTGAAAATCACATGACCAATTAATAAGGGCTTGGGCCTAGCCTTGGCCGGCCACCTTGGACTTGGGCTCAAATTTGCTTTCAAATTTTTTCTTGGCCCAATTCATTAAAAATCCCGTTTGAAATTTCCGAAACTAATTTCCGAAATTCTAAATTTACCCCCGCCTTCTCCGATGTCTTTACACCAATAATTTCATAAACGACATAAGCATTTTAACTAATATCAAATTGTTGCCTTGTAACATACAAGTCTTAATCATTCTCATAATTTCCAATTATGCAAAAACGCGGGACATAACATACATAGCATATTCGTACTCATATTGATGTCATATACATAGCATTTATATAGAATACCCGACCACGAACGTTTGGTGTTTCACATACACTGGCCTACCAAGGCTCGGTGTCATACACAGCCCCTACAAGGCTCGGGGTTGTTCGTACCCAATGCGGTGGCGCGCGCGCAACGTCATATATATATATATATATATATATATATACATATTCACTATATTCTACCCGGCCATATAAGCTCGGGGTTCACAATAGCCTCTCATGGGCACACATACATATAAGCTCATATTTATCTTTAGCCTTTTTACTATCGTCATTCATTACCTTCTATCTTTAGAGGATTACTCGTTGTATAAGAAGCTTAGTACAATCGTATCATTTGAGCATCATAGGCTTAGTAGCTTCTAGAGATAGGATCATTGGAGAATATCATAGACTCGTAGAAGGATAATATTTGGCCAAAGAGCCATGCCTTATGAAATAAGGGTTAGCCTTACATACCTTTCCGTGCAACTATTCTATCACTTGTACGTTCTACCTTCATAGAAGTGCATACTCATATTAGATAATGGATAGCTTAGCATTCATGACTAATTCTAGAGAAAAATCGTACAGCATCTCCTTTATTTATACGACTCCCTCTATATCATACATCAACTCCCAAACATCAATAATAACATTCACAATATCATCACAATAGCCTTTTGTCAACTACATTACTCTTACTTCACCATTCACTCCAATTCATCCATATTCATGGTCATATCACATAATTCCGTTCATTCATATTCAAGATCTATCCCACATTATCAACATCGTTTATAACATGATTATATTCATAATGTATCAAGAATCATAACTCATTCCAAACATTTACTCAAAAGTTGCACTATTGCATATTCATGACCCATTTCTTATATTCTTTTGCAATCCAAGTGTTTCAACTTTCAAATACCTTAAATAACATGGATATGTCATTAAACTTACCTTAGATGGTGTAGCATTGAACCTTGGGTGCAAATACCTCACTTGAGCAAAACCTTAGTTTTTCCTTCACTTGAATTCCTTGCTTTTGATGAACTTTAATGGGTTTTCTTACTTTTGATTCACTTGTTTTGATGATAAGAACCTTTGATTTCCCTTGGATTCTTGTTCACGAAATCTATGTAATGCTCTAGAGGCTTTAGAGAGAAGTGGAGAAGTGTTGGAATGAAATAATGAAGTTGGAATCACATTTAAAGACTTAGAACATTTCAGCCCGTCGGGAGTTCCACGGTCCGTGGAACATAGTGCTGTCCGTGGTTCACGACCAGCCAGCCACCACTTCTGCTGGCAGTTCCACGGACCCTTCCATGGTCCGTGGAACATTATATGGGCCGTGGAACATGGCCGTGAAACCCATAGTTTCACCAAATTTGATCCCGTCGTCTCGTTTGATCTCCAATCCTTATGGAACCTTCTTAGCACTTGTTTATCACTCCATTAACAATCTAAGGGGCGTTATAACTCTTCCCCAATGCATCATTAAGTTTTCGTCAACTTGCTACTCATAAATCCTTTCCGATACTTATCGTATACATTGCCTTCTCTCGGCACTTTCTCGTCTAACATTGAATGTCTTTAAAATCTTATTTAGAATCATCAAATGCTATTTCTTACTTATTGAAACATCATATACTTCGTGCTCTTCATTAACCTATTCACTGTGCATCAACGGAAATTTTTTTGAGGTGTAACACTTCTGCATTGATTAACAAACGACTGAATAGGTGCATATCTTAATCTTGTGTTCTTATGGTGTTCTTGATCTATACAACTTGGCTATTATAGATTAACTTACAGTTAGGAATATATATAGGTGTGTGTGTGTGTGTGTGTGTATGTGTGTGTGTGTGAACTCACATATATATGGTCTACAATTGAATATACCATTAAAATAAACAAGATTGAAAAACAAACAAAGCCACAAACAATAACGATAACAACCTAAACCTTCTTTTTATGTATGTTTATTCTTCTTGTTGTTGTAATTTCCTATATAATTAAAAATCAAGTCTAACGCATTATCCTAATCATAAATTCTGCACAAAGGTCGTCCCATGACATTTTCCTTTTCCGGTCTTTCGCATATATCAAATTTGAACAAAACTCGATCCCGCCACAGAATTATCAGCATTGGTGTTTGATTCTTCCATGTTCACATCAGCTTGGATTGATTGTTCAAGAAAGGGTGCAAAATAAACAAGGCCACCATCAACCTGTTCATGGGAACAAAAATGTTTTAAGTTCTTATTAAAACTATTCAACTTTAAATGTAACGACCTGTTTGGTTGTTATTGCACTTTCAATCCATTTACCCCCGTTGACCCTTCCTTGAACCCTATTAGTACGACCTTGACCCGCAGGGATGGACGACATGATTCCTTCAGGTATTCGAGCGAGATTTATGATGACTTTTGTGAAATAGGGCCTTAAAGTGAGAAACATTTGACCAATAGTTGACTTTTGGGTAAACAGACCTTTTTCGAAAATCACGCCCCGAACCACTGCTTGGACGTAACACAGTACTCGGTGCCTTGCTGCATGTGACCGAGCGAACCATATGGCTTGCTGAGTAAACATGGACAAGAACTGATGCAGAATATAAGTTGAACATGCATGACTTGTGAAAACATGGAGTCAATAATCATAATACTAATGAAAATACTGTTTAAACATGATGTGGAAATAGCCTGAATATATATAATAAATACTGAGCCAGCATTGGCTACACAACTCTGAACATCTGACATGACGTAACTAAACTAATGTAGTCTGTGAAACCTCTGGCATAAGTTTGACTGCTAAACTGTTTATCGGGACAAGACCCTCAGCATACCTTAACTGCATAAAGTCGACATGAAGTAAATAAAGATAAAACCCCAAATGAGATGGGGCTTACCAATAGCTGATACGTGCAAATCCTAACGAGTTGATCCGTCCACCTGTAAATTTGCATCGTAAAATGCAGGTCCCCAGACAATAAAAGGGAACATCAGTACATTTGAATTGCACTGGTATGTAAAGCAATTGAATGAAATAAGCATGACACATGAAATAATAGAACTGAAAGCTGAACATGAACATGAGTATCATCTGACATGAATATATATATATATATATATATATAACATGAGTAAAAAATTTTAAGTGGGAGAGCCTTAGTATAACCGACATGTAACCACCATGTGAACACGTGGCATTTGATATTTGTGCGATCAGCTAAGCCATCTTGTACCTTTCCGGCTTACAAGAAATGAACATGACATGAATGGAACCAATAACCCACAATGGGTAAACATGAAGGAATTGTCCTTGTCACACCCCACCCTTGGTAAGGCGTGATTGGCACCCGGCACCATATAGGAACCGAGCGAACCAACTTATAACTTACATCCTTCGTGTCTCAAATGGAAACAATAAGATCAAGAGGCTAAATATGAACATAATATCATGCATAAATATATGTACAATGGACCCATGATGCCGGCATTACTATTGTCACACTATGACTAAGTCCGTACACAAGAACCTCTACTTCAAAGCCTCTATGAACATGACTGAAGTATACAAGTCGGGACAGGGCCCCCGACATACCCTCTTCTCAAAAAAAACATATGCAACTCAGACTCAGTAATGCTCCAGGAAGAAGTGGAGCTCACCAATCAAAACTGGTACCTGAAGGCAGCCTACGATAAAAGAACCTCGTCTCGTCTATCTACACCTGCGGGCATGAACGCACCGTGCACAAGAAGGGATGTCAGTACGAGCAATGTACTGAGTATGTAAGGCATGAATAGTAGTATGATATCAGAATGAAGATGATATAAGATAAAGTAAGTAATTATACCTCGTACTCTTCTTGAGATCTCTATCATGTAAACTAGTCGTCTACAGGAAAAACATTTCATACACATCCATACATACATATGCATTCACATACACTTACTATACATACATCTGTCATATCCGTACCCGGCCCTTTCGGGACTCGGTGTTATCCGTACCCGGCCCTTTCGGGACTCGGTGTCATCCGTACCCGGCCCTTTCGGGACTCGGTGTGATCAGTACTCGGTCCTTACGGGACTCGATGTTATCCGTACTCAGACCTTGCGGCACTCGATGTTATGCCCAACTGATCAGTGGGATGCAATGCATACATACATACATATATACATATACATAAAAATACATAAATGAAATCAACATCATAATTAGCATTATCATTATCACTATATCCTTCCTTGAAGGATCAACCATCGTAAGGTGTAGTCGACGATGTCATGGGAGTCTCGAGAATCATGAACTTAGATAGCATTAGAAATAGAATCGTGATCGCTATATCTAACCTCAAAAGAATAAGTATTATGAGGCGAGATTAATCACAAAGAATAGTCTCAAGATCATGAATAAGCTCAATAATATCGTAAGATCATGAGGTTCATAGACTTCTAGCATTTGTGGAATTAAGGATATTATGGATATGGCACCAAGGTTTATAACAAAAGAATCATGCCTTTAGAAAGAAAGGATTTAGCCTTAACATACCTTTTTGGTCGCCTTAACTTTAACTACTCAATGCTTGTCTTAGTCCTTCAAATAAATCTTTCTAGAATCTGCCGAAATTTTGGCAGCATCTCCCCTGTTTATATGCCTAGCCCAAAATAGTAATTCAGCAACCAAAAACAACAACATCAATACCAACATTAATCATAATATTCTCAACACCAAAATGCTCCATAAATATCCCATATGGGGTTTATCCCATATTTCCACCAACAAAACTATTATATGGCTATTTGACAGTTTTATCTCCGTAAATAAACCAAAATAAACATTAATAATAGGAGATTCATACCTTAATCCCGATAATATCGCTATAACTTCACCTTTTTTCACCTTAAACTTGAACCACACGCGTCGCTATACGATTGTATACTCACAACTATACGTTGCCTGAACCGGAATTCAGGAATTATCATTGATTTAGGCTTGAAATTTGGGTTTGAAAGTTGGGGAAATTTCTAGAGGATTTTGGAACAATTTGGAAGAACTCTTGGCTGAAAAAAGAGGGGGCAAGCCCCTTTTATATTAGTTCAAATTCGGGTCGGGTCAACGCAAACACAATCGTAGAAGGTCGGTTCCGTAGCGATGCGTAGCACCGTTTCTGCTCGGTCAGCTGAGCTTGTATCGTCCATAATTCTCTACTTCGATATCGTATCGACGAGAGGTTTGTTGAGTTAGAAACTAGACTCGACGAACTTCATTTTAGGCTTTTGAAATACCTTAAAACTCTTAATATACTAGGAGATATATCCCTCCAAAATTGACCAAAAATTCTGCCAACTTTTCCAAATTTTCAACAAACTTATTTTTTTCGATTTGCTTGGTCCCGGAGTCTCCCAAGCTTATTATATGAACGTAAACCGTCATGACCATAGTATCAGTTCGTATCGTATCATATATCCTTAAAGGGAACTCCAGTATCCATACTTAGAACGTCCAACACTTATAAATTTCCTCGTACGAAACTACGGGGTGTAACATTCTCCCCCCCCTTAAAAAACATTCGCCCTCGAATGTTAAAGTAGATTGCGCTGTGAGGTAAATATCCATGTTCTTACCTGCTTTCTCTGGTAATTACTTTTCTCACTTGTTCAATTAAAACAAAAACTTATTCGAATTACGCAGGTTATCTTTCTTCCTTTGCCGTTTACACTTTTATATGATACATACTTCCATTTAGAATTTCTTGTTCTCACCGATATCCCCTGACTTCGTCTTCTTAGATTTTAATTCATTCTTATTCCTTCCATTTTTATATCCTCAAACTCGTCATATCACAGTATCCTTTGCTTTCCATAATAGTCAAATTAATCCTTGCGATACCTTATTTATCAATCAGTTTAACATCGGAATTTTTGCTTAACTCCTTTTGCTCTTAGTTGGAGTTCATGCACTTGCGCTTGCTGACGATAGCTCTTGTACTTATATCAAACATCAAAAATCTCTTCCTTAATGATTCCTTTCCTTCAACTTATCCTTAAAATTTCTGATTCCTTAGTTCGGCTAGTAAATTAGGAGTGAACTCTTAACTAAGGGTCTTTGTCCTGCAGCGAATTCAAATTGCTTCGTTCTTTCCTTATCTGTAACCTCCATTCCTCCCCCCTTTTTAAGGGAAGCCATTATTTTACTCGTTCCAACTTGTTTCGACCAAACGCAATATCCTTTGATCATTTCCTTTGGGGTTCTCCCTTTATTTTTTTTTACCTTTGTTCGACTCTCACTTAATAAGTCTAATGCACTTATCTGTTGTTTCGGTTTATCAGCCAAGCGGATCTCTTAATTCCTTAAATGCTCGTCTCCTCTATTTATATCCTTGAATCCTTTTCTTGCGATCTTATCTCCATCTACTTTCATGACTTCTCCTTGCCTTTCCTTAGCTCATCTTGCTTCATAGCTCCCTATTACTTTTCGATTGCCCCATTGTCGGGTGTCATAATTCCTCCAATACCTTATCCAGTCAATCCTTGTCTTCATCATGAAATACTTATAAAGTGCATCCTGTCAGTCACTTCTCATTTCTCTTTACGATATCATAGCTTGCTCGTATGTATGTCTATTCCTCATATTTTCGTCCTGTTTCCTTTGTAATCGTATCTCTATTCCAAGTCCACTGTCTTATGCCATCACTGACTACCTTTGGCCAACCTCACTAATTTATTAAACTTCCTCTTATCGTCGATGGTCACATAACTTCCTTTAATCAATTCATAACCGCAGTTTCTCGTACTTCTATCCTCCTTGATTTCCTTTGCTCTTAAGGTGCTCTTTCCCGTTTGCCACTTAATAATATCTACTAAGAAGTCTGCAAAACATTCCACTATGAGTACAAACCCATCTTGATCTCGTATAGATATATATACTCTAAGGTGAAACTTTTCGTACTCATTAACTTCCTTCTCCATATCAGTATTTCTTTGTTACCTCTTACTAACCAATCTAATCTATAAATCGTAATACCTTATTTAAGTTCCTAATGCCAATTTTCCTTATATTTCCAATAGGTCTCAATCCCCCGAAATCTCGGATGCAACTTATTATAGTTTCTTTAACTGTTAATCATCTTTCCCTCCAGGGTTCCTCCTTTAAATTAAATTTAAATCATTCTAAAACTTCTCCTTGAAAGCATCTCATAGTTGTTCCTTCAATCATGACTTACCAGACGGCTAATGGCCATATTTTTCCTTTACTCTTTCTCTATAAACATGCAAACAATTCAATTTGTGAAAATTTCGGCAGAGTTTCCTCTATAATTCTTACTACCTCATTCCTGTCCACATATCCGTAAAAACACAAACCAATGCCCACGGTTTGAGCAATCACAAATACCCATAATATCTTGCTCAAGTTCTTATATCAACGTCTATCCATATTAATAAAATAGGAAGCATACCTTTCGAATGAACAACTTCAATTCTCAGCAATTCTCTCGTAGCGGCATAATCAATTGCTTATCCATGATCAAAACATTTGGGGTTAGAATCAGGGACATCATATCCTATGATTTAGCTCTATGGCACGATCTAAGATGAGAAAGAAGGGTCAATCCTTCCTAAATGCCTTGCAGCCTCCTATTTATAAGTGTGGTGCACTGCACACCATAAACAAGACTCTGCTAGACACGGCTTGCAGACAATCCTAGGACAGAATTGCTCTGATACCACTTTGTCATACCCCACCCTTGGTAAGGCGTGATTGGCACCCAGCACCATAAAGGAACCGAGCGAACCAACTTATAACTTACATCCTTCGTGTCTCAAATGGAAACAATAAGATCAAGAGGCTAAATATGAACATAATATCATGCATAAATATATGTGCAATGGACCCATGATGCCGACATTACTATTGTCACACTATGACTAAGCTGTAAACAAGAACTGTCTGCAAAGCCTCTATGAACATGACTGAAATATATAAGTCGGGACAGGGCCCCCGACATACCCTCTTCTCAAAAACAACATATGAAACTCAGACTCGGTAATGCTCCAGGAAGAAGTGGAGCTCACCAATCAAAACTGGTACCTGAAGGCAGCCTACGATAAAAGATCCTCGTCTCGTCTATCTACACCTGCGGGCATGAACGCAGCGTCCACAAGAAGGGACGTCAGTACGAGCAATGTACTGAGTATGTAAGGCATGAATAGTAGTATGATATCAGAATGAAGATGATATAAGATAAAGTAAGTAATTATACCTCGTACTCTTCTTAAGAACTCTATCATGTAAACTAGTCGTCTACAGGAAAAACATTTCTTACACATCCATACATGCATATGCATTCACATACACTTACTATACATACATCTGTCATATTCGTACTCGGCCCTTTCGGGACTCGGTGTTATCCGTACCCGGCCCTTTCGGGACTCAGTGTTATTCTTACCCGGCCCTTTCGAAACTCGGTGTGATCCGTACCTGGCCCTTTCGAGACTCGGTGTCATCCCTACCCGGCCCTTTTGGGACTCGGTGTGATCCGTATTCGGCCCTTACGGGAGTCGATGTTTTGCCCAGCTGATCAGTGGGATGCAATGCATACATACATACATATATACATATATACATATACATAAAAATACATAAATGAAATCAACATCATAATTAGCATTATCATTATCACTATATCCTTCCTTGAAGGATTAACCATCGTAAGGTGTAGTCGACGATGTCATGGGAGTCTCGAGAATCATAAACTTAGATAGCATTAGAAATAGAATCGTCATCGCTATATCTCACCTCGAAAGAACAAGTATTATGAGGCGAGATTAGTCACAAAGAATAGTCTCAAGGTCATGAATAAGCTCAATAATATCGTAAGATTATAAGGTTCATAGACTTCTAGCATTTGTGGAATTAAGGATATTATGGATATGGCACCAAGGTTTATAACAAAAGAATCATGCCTTTAGAAAGAAAGGGTTTAGCCTTAACATACCTTTTTGGTCACCTTAACTTTAACTACTCAATGCTTGTCTTAGTCCTTCAAATAAATCTTTCTAGAATCTGCCGAAATTTCGGCGATCTCCCCTGTTTATATGCCTAGCCCAAAATAGTAATTCAGCAACCAACAACAACAACATCAATACCAACATTAATCATAATATTCTCAACACCAAAATACTCCATAAACATCCCATATGGGGTTTATCCCCATATTTCCACCAACAAAACTATTATACGGCTATTTGACAGTTTTATCTCCGTAAATAAACCAAAATAAACATTAATAATAGGAGATTCATACCTTACTCCCGATAATATCGCTATATCTTCACCTTTATTCACCTTAAACTTGAACCACACGCGTCGCTATACGATTCTATACTCGCAACTATACGTTGCCTGAACCGAAATTCGGGAATTATCGTTGATTTAGGCTTGAAATTTGGGTTTGGAAGTTGGGAAAATTTCTAGAGGATTTTGGAACAATTTGGAAGAATTGAAAAAAGAGGGGGAAAGCCCCTTTTATATTAGTTCAAATTCGGGTCGGGTCACTGTAGTAGTTACTGTAGCAAGCGGTTACTGTAGCACTACTGTAGCACGCGTTTCTGCTCAGTCAGCTGAACTTGTAACGTTCATAATTCTCTACTTCGATATCGTATCGATGAGCGGTTTGTTGTGTTGAAAACTAGACTCGACAAATTTCATTTTAGGCTTTTGAAACACCTTAAAACTCTTAATATACTAGGAGATATATCCCTCCAAAATTAACCCAAAATTCTGCCAACTTTTTTCAAATTTTCGACAAAGTTATTTTTTTCAATTCTCTTGGTCCTGGAATTTCCCATAGCTTATTATATGAATGTAAACCGTCATGACCATAGGATCAGTTCTTATCATATCATATATCCTTAAAGGGAACTCCAGTATCCATACTTAGAACGTCCAACACTTATAAATTTTCACGTACGAAACTACGGGGTGTACCAGTCCTAACTGGGCGGAGCGATCCTTATCGTACGCTGTCATACGTAGTTTAGGCTGTCTGAGCCTTTTCGGCAATCTGTGCAACTCCCAAAACATGAACATGAATATGATTGGTTTAAAAACCCATGAATTATATAAACATGGTTGTAAACATGATTCATGATTGTATTATAACATGAATATAACTTGTATGAAAGCATGCAAGCATGTAGAAGTTCATGAAAATAAACATAAAAGTTCATATCTTGCATTTAAGAACCCATGGAATGCAAAGTATGGGTTTTTATGGATTACAGACAGATTCTCAATAACCAAAGTGAACTATTAAGAACAAAAAAATGAAGTAATAATATAACATGGTATATCATGATATATGCACTTAGGGTTATCATGAACATGGCAGGAAACCTTAGTTTTAGTGAAATTTCGTATAATCATAGAAGAACGTGGCGTGAGGTAGAACAATGATGTTCCCACACATAGATAGAAACCCTACATACTTGTTAATGCTTCAAAACTTGTAACTAATGGTCTGAACTTGAGAAGAATCCCAAAAGCCTTAATCTTGAATCCTTGAGGTGAGTTTTCTTGAAGATCCTAGGTTAGGGATAATGAATTCTTATTTAGAAATAATGGATATAGGTTAGGATTCACTTGAAAGGCTTGGAATAGTCTTACCTTAGTGTATCTTGATGGTAGGGGAAGAAGATTTCGTTCTAGGGCTTGGAGAGAATGAAAAATAAGAAAAGGACTCAAGTCTTGTATTTATAATTTTGTTGAATCGGGGAGAAGTACGGCTAACATGTACACCCGTACAATATTGTACGACCTGCCCAATCTGGGCATACCTCATGTAAAACCATGATTTTTAGTCTGTAGGGTACGGGCTGAAAAGTACGACCCGTATAAATTGTACGAACAAGAAGTACGGCCTGTACAATAATGTATGGCTCGTACATTCAGGCCGTACAGTTCACGGAATGCCAAATTCCAGTAGCTTCTGTTTTCTCCTCGCGAGGTACGTCACGGGTCGTACAAATGACGTAGAATGTCATTTTAACAATTTAAGGCCAATTTTCAATCCCAAAGCTTCCCGTCTTTCTAAGACCTGAATCATGAACGTAGCTTAGTTTAAAGGTTCGTGGTGTTACATTATCTCCCCTTTGGGATCATTCGTCCTCGAATGATGGGTCGTGGTTAAGAACGTGACTGGACATGGCTTGAGTACATGAACATGAAGAAAACATGACATGGAACATTGGGACTGAACTGACATGACATGGTTTCGTGAAAACATGAACGCTGGGACATGAGGAATCAATACTGGGTACCATGAACGTGAACGTGAAATGTGAGGCATGAATACGTAAGGGACATGACATGGATTCGGAAGGTATTTACCTTGAACGTTTTCTACTTGTTCTTCAAACAAATGAGGATATCTGGATTTCATGTCCTCTTCGGCTTCCCATGTAGCCTTTTCAACTTTCTAATACCTCCACAAGACCTTTACTGCGGCTACTTCCTTAGTTCTTAACTTGTGAACCTGACGATCAAGAATAGCCACTGGGATCTCCTTATAGGTTAGGCTACCCGTAACCGTTATAGTATCAGTGGGAACAACCAACAACGGGTCTCCCACACACTACCTCGACATGAATACATAGAACAACGTGCACAACAACCAACTTTTGTGGCAACTCAATGTCACGACCCAATTTCACTAAGTCATGCAGGCACCTACCTTTCCCACCTCGGTAAGCGAACCCTTATCCCAACAATCATAAAATAATGAATAAAGCGAAAGGAGATACGAATAAAGCGAAAGGAGATAGAATAATGCAAGTCAACTAATAAATGCACAGGTAGGTTTTACGGCATTGCCACCGCTTTTGAGGTGATGCTGTTGTGGTACTGGTGCCGCCACAGCGGGCACCAGACACCAGAATAACCCCAAGTTTCACATTCTCAACCCGAAATCCCGACTATCACCCAAAGCCATCTGCTCACATACCATATGTATGCAGACACACATAAAAACACGCTACAAACGCGCTCGTGGCCTCAAAATTCCCAACGGAGGTCTCATTGACTAAGTCAACCCGCGATACCTTAAATTCAACTTTCCAACCCAAGTCCCAAAATGCACCCGAGTGCATTGGGAACTAAACTAAATATACGTACAAGTTCTAAAAGACCATCCGGACTTCTCGGAATCGTCAGATTTTTAAAAAAGGTCCGTTTACCCAAAAATCAACTTTGAGTCAACTCTTTTTCGCTTAAAGTCTAAATTTCTCAAAAGTCGCCCAAATCGTATCCAAACACCTCGGGAAGCGTGTCAAAGGTCTCCTGGGGTCAAATGTGAATTAATCAAGCTCAGGAAAGGTCAATAGTACCAACAAGACAATAACGACCAAATGGGTCGTTACATCAGATACCAATTAAACCATTACTAGTCTTCGAGCGACGAAAGGAAAATAACAAAAAAGTACCTAAATTGGCAGACAACTGCTTATATCGGCTACGCTTGTTGGACTTAATCTCCCAAGTGGGCTCCTCATTAGGACGATGCTTCCATTGAACTTTCGAACCTGCCTATCTAAAATTTCAATAGTCTCCTCCTCGTAAGTCAAATTCTTATCAAGAAATACCGAGTCCCAATGAACAATATAAGTACCATCAGCATGGTACCTGTTTAGCACAGACACATGGAAAATTGGATGGACGCCTATCAAGCATTGTGGCGAGGCCAACTCATAAGCAGCTTCACCCACGTGATTAAGGATCTCAGATGGCCCAATATACTTCGGACTCAACTTACCTCTCTTCTCAAACCTCATAACACCTTTCATGGGTTAAATATTCAATAGAACCTGATCATTAATGACAAAATCTAAATCTTGGACCTTTCGATCCGCATACATCTTCTGTCGACTCTGAGCTGCCACAAGCTTGGCCTAAATGACCCTCGCCTTCTCTAGAGACTCTCTCAAAAGGTCTGTACCCTAAGGACGAACCTCAAATGTATCAAACCAACCAACCGAAGTTCTATATCTCCTACCATACAAAGCCTCAAAAGACGCCATGTCAATACTCGAGTGATAATTGTTGTTATACACAAACTCTGCCAATGATAAGAACTGATCTCAATGACCACCAAAGTCTATAACGCAAGCCCTCAACATATCCTTGAGCACCTGAATGGTCCGCTCAGACTGTCTATTGGTCTGGGGGTGGAAAGCTGTACTAAGATCCACTCAGGTACCCAACTCATCCTGAAAAGCTCTCCAGAAATAGGAAGTGAAGATAGTACCCCGATCATAGATGATAGAAATGGGAACCCCATGTAATCTCATAAAATCACGAATGTACAACTTGGCTAACTTCTCCACAGAATAAGAAACCTAAACTGGAATGAAATGAGCGAACTTAGTCAATTGATCAACTATCACCCAAATCGAATCAAACTTACCCAGGGCCTTCGGAAGACCCACAACGAAATCCATGGCAATCCTCTCCCACTTCCACTCGGGAATGGGCATCCTCTGAACTTGCTGACAATTACCACTGGGTCGCTGGTGCTCATACTTAACTTGCTAACAATTACCACACTTAGCCACAAAATCGGCTATATCTCTCTTCATACGACGCCACCAGTAATGCTACCACAAGTCTTATTACATCTTAGTCTCTCCCGGATGAATGGAATATAGAGAGCTACGGGCCTCAGTCAAAATCAAATGAATCAAGTCACCAACACGAGGAACGCACACGCGCCCCTTTATCCTCAAAGTACCCGCAAAATCAAATATTGCCCTCCTTGGCCTCACCCCTCAGAACCATATCTCGAATCTTGCTCAACTGAGAATCCTCAAACTAGTGAGTCCTGATCTGCTCTAGCAAGGAAGATCTCGCCTCTACACAAGCTAAAACTCTGCCTGGGGTTGAAATATCAAGACGAACAAAACTGTTGGCCAAATTCTGAACTTCCATGGCCGACAGACACTCGAAAACAACCAAATGGGATAAACTCCCTATACTCGTGGCCTTGCGACTCAAGGCGTCAGCAACAATATTGGCTTTCCCTGGATGGTAAAGAATAGAGATGTCATAGTTCTTCAGGAGCTCCATCTATGGGTGCCGCCTGGAATTAAGATCTCTCTGGGTAAACATATACTGAAGGCTATGGTGATCAGTGAAAACCTCACAATGGACACCATACAAGTAATGCCTCCAAATCTTCAAATCGAAGACCACAACCAACCACTCCAAATCATAGGTAGGGTAATTCCTCTCATGGATCTTCAACTGACGGGAAGCATAGGATATAACTCTACCCTCCTGCATCAAAACAGCCCCCAAACCCACACGGGATGCATTACTATAGACTGCGAAATCCTTACCCTCTATAGGTAATGCTAGAACCAGGGCTGAAGTCAAAAGGGTCTTGAGCTTTTGAAAGCGCTCCTCACAATCATCGGACCACTGGAAGGGAATATCTTTCTGAGTCAATTTAGTCAATGATGAAGCAATAGAAGCAAAACCCTTCACCAATTAGTGGTGGTGACTGGCCAAACCCACGAAACTACGTAACTCGATCACAGTAGCGGGCCTCGCCTAATCCCTCACGGCCTCAATCTTCTGAGGATCAACCATGATCCCGTCTTTAGACACAACGTGGCCCAAGAATGCCACAGACTTTAACCAAGACTCACACTTCGAGAACTTAGCAAACAAACTATTCTTCTTCAACAACCCAAGTACAGTGCGAAGATGGCTCTCATGCTCCTATCTACTCTTGGAATACACCAAGATATCATCAATAAACATAATCACAAATGAGTCAAGGAATGGCCTAAACATGCCATTCATCAAAGTCATGAATGCAGCCGGGGCATTAGTAAGCCCAAATGACATCACCAGAAACTCACAATGCCCATATCTCGTCCGAAAAGCTATCTTCGGAATATCCTAGCCCTGATCTTCAGCTGATGGTAGCCTGAACGCAAGTCAATATTGGAGAACACTGAAGCTCACTGAAGCTTATCAAATAAATCATCATTACAAGGCATAGGATACTTGTTCCTAATAGCAACCTTGTTCAGCTGACGATAATCGATGCACATTCTCATAGATCCATCTTTATTCTTCACAAACAACACAGGAGCACCCCA
This sequence comes from Lycium ferocissimum, assembly GCF_029784015.1. Classification (NCBI taxonomy): domain Eukaryota; kingdom Viridiplantae; phylum Streptophyta; class Magnoliopsida; order Solanales; family Solanaceae; genus Lycium; species Lycium ferocissimum. Next base: position 16,172,815 of record NC_081343.1, on the reverse strand, counting down.
AGTGGAGACACTCGGTCTAATGAACCCCTTGCTTAATAAATCTTGCAACTGCTCCTCAAGCTCTCTCAACTCGGCAGGTGCCATCCGATATGGTGGAATAGAAATAGGACGGGTGCCCGAATCCAAGCCAATACAGAAATAAATATTGCGATCGGGTGGCATACCCGACAGATCAAACAGAAATACCTCCATGAACTCTCTCACAATAGGAATGGACTCTATGGGGGGAAATGCAACAGTAGTGTCACGCATATGAGCCAGATAAGCTAAATACCTCTTGTTAACTAATTTCTTCGCCTAAAGGAAGGAATCTTTTTTGGAACGGGCCTAGAAGTGCCTCTCCACTCAAGCTAGGGATGCCCAGCATGGCTAGAGTGACGGTCTTGGCATGAAAGCCTATGATCGCATGATATGGAGAAATCCAGGTGATACCCAAGATAATATCAAAATCCACCATATCAAGTATCATCAAGTCTACCCACGTGTCATAACCCATAAAAGTAACCAAGCACGATCAATAGAATCGATCAAACATAATAGAATCTCTGACTGGAGTAGACACATGAATAGGTGCCGCTATGCTATCACAAGTCAAATCCCAACTAACAACATGATATGCAGACACATATGAATAAGTGGATCTAGGATCAAATAATACAGATGCTGCTCTATGTCGGATAAAAGCGGTACCTGCAATGACAGCATATGAGGCATCCGCCTCAGGTTTACCTGGGAACGTGTAACACTGGGCCCCACCACGACCAGACTATGATCCACCTCTTAAATTTTGGGACCCACCTCTACCGGCCTGGGACCCACCCCTCGAAATCTAAAGACTACTACGACCTGACTGAGCACCGCCTCTAGAAGAAGCACCACCTCGGCGACCTAAAGATACCGGAGTCCACTAGGGCTGATAACCCTGCCTGGGTCATGGACACTCTCAACCGATATGAACAAGTGCTCCACACGTAAAACAAGCCTTAGAAGGCGGAGACTGATAAACCGAAGCTGAAGATCTAGCTGGAACACTTCTATCTGCCGGTCGAGAGAACGAGCTCTCAGAAGTTCTCTGCCGGGATAGCCCACTAGAGGAAGCCTACAAAACTAAATGCACAGGGCGGTCGGAATAGGGCTGATACTGCCTAGAAGACTGACCGGCACCCCTTGAGCTAGAACTACTATAACCCCAAAATTGTTTCTACCTCTTCTTATTTACCCTCAAACTGAGGAAGCATGCTCAATAATGGACTGGAAGGAAGTACCCATGGCCTCAAGCTGTAGGCATAGAATTTGAAGAGCAGTAGTGAGCCTACCAACAAGTCGTCGGATCCGGTCGGGCTCAGTAAGAATCAGGGGTGCTAAATAACAGGCTAAATACAAATAGCGAGTCATACAAGAATCCACAGATAATCCCCTATGCCGTAGGTGGAGGAACTCATCTCTACGTGCCTCTCTCAAAGCTCAAGGCACATATTTCTGAAGGAAGGCCCGATGAAACTGTGTCCAAGTGAGTGAAGGAGAACCCTCTGGTCTGCAAGAAATAAAGTACCTCCACCAGGTCTTCATATCTCCGCAAAAATGATATGTCACATAATCGACTCCGTAGGTCTTAACAATCCCCGTTTGATACAACAACTCGTGCATGTCCAAGATAAACTTATATGCATCCTCCCCAGAAGTACCAGAGAATCTAGGAGGCTCCTTCTTTCTGGATCTCCCTACCAGTTCCTGATCGATCAAGGTCATAACAGGGCCTGCCATGGGTCTAAGGTCATCACTCAGGGTAGGCACTGCATCCATACGTGGAGCTATAGCAGTAACAGGATGTGCTGCAGGGTCTGCCTCTGCTCAGGGGTCTTTGATCTTCCATCCAGAATAGTAACACCAGCGGTAGCCTACTGGCATCTAAGTGGAGTAGAACATGAGCCATATTATCCTGCATCATCTACTTTAAAGTGGCCTTGGGATGTGCCCGTGCTGGAGCCACACCATCCTCGGCGATGAGATCTCTCACACTGATGCCGTACTGCAGGAGCCCTGCCCCTAGCTGGTGCAGCCCTGGGGCCTCTAGCTCGACCGCATCCTCTAGCTGCCGCTCGTCCCCTGGTACCAGTCGTAGCTGTAGGCTCCGGCACCTGATCTCCTGCTATCGTGGCTCGAGTCCTCACCATCTGTGAGAGAAGAGGTAAGAATCAGATACCAATTTGATTGTTCCAGGAATCAGATACCAATTCGATTGTTCCAAATATCAACTAGAATAAAGTAGCACGAAAAAAGGAAAGAAAGTGAAGTTTCCTAAATGTTCTATAGCCTCTCGCAGATAAGTACTGAGCTCATCGTAGCGATGCACGAGACTCTACTAGACACGCTCTTGTATTATAGACCGAGTAACCTAGGGCTCTAATACTAACTTGTCATGACACAATTTCACTAAGTCATGCAGGCACATACCTTTTTCACCTCGATAAGCGAACCCTTATCCCAATAATCATAAAAGATTGAATAAAGCGGAAGGAGATAGAATAACGTAAGTCTCATGATAATAATAATAAAAGAAAATGCAGAAGTAAATGAAATACACCCCAGTATCTGGTCATGCCATACAAGAGCATCTAGCTAAATACTACAAGTCTGAATCATAATAATACATCAGTAGTCTCAAAACATGTCTCAGAAAGGAAATAAAGACACAGTAAAAGAAGAGTCTTCAAGACGGCGAACGTCCTCGTGCTCACCCTATAAGACTCGAATCAGCAATCCTCGATAATAGCCATGAGGTTTACAGGTTGATCCCACCTAGAACTCTGCATTCATAAAAGAATGCAGCAAGTGCAGGTCTCTACAAACAACAAGTACTGGTAGGTATCACCCCAGGTTTCTCCAAGTCATGCGGGCACCTACCTTTCCCACATCAGTAAGCGAACCCTTATCCCAACAATCATAAAAGAATGAATAAAGCAGAAGAAGATAGAATAATTTAAGTCTCACGATTATAATAATAATAGAAAATGCGAAAGTAAATGAAAGACACCCCACTATCTGGTCTAGCCATACAAGAGCATCTAGCTAAATACTATAATTCTGAATCATAATAATACATCAGTAGTCTAAAATCATGTCTCAGAAAGGAAATAAAGACATAGTAAAAGAAGTGTCTTCAAGGCGGCGAACGCCTTCGTGCTCACCCTGTAAGATTCGAATCAGCACTCCTCGATATCAGCCACGAGGAGTAGAGATCGACTCCACCTGAAACTCTGTATTCATAAAAGAATATAGCAAGTGCGGTCGGTGAAAATAGCAAGTACTGGTAGGTATCACCCCAAGTTTCACTAAGTCATGTAGGCACCTACCTTTTCTACCTCGATAAGTGAACCCTTATGCCAACAATCATAAAATAATGAATAAAGCGGAAGGAGATAGAATAGCGTAAGTCTCACGATAATAATAATAGAAAATGCAGAAGTAAATGAAGTGCACCCCAGTATCTGGTCTGGTCCTACAAGAGCATCTAGCTAAATACTACAAGTCTGAATTATAATACTACATTAGTAGTCTCGAAACATGTCTCAGAAAGGAAATAAAGACATAATAAAAGAAGTGTCTTCAAGGCGGCGAACGTTCTCGTGCTCACCCTGTAAGACTCGAATTAGCAATCCTCGATATCAGCCACGAGGAGTAGAGGTCGATTCCACCTGAAACCCTGTATTCATAAAAGCATGCAGCAAGTGCAGGTCAGTATAAACAACAAGTACCGGTAGGTATCATTGGTCGACTAAGACTAGCTACCGTATATAAAGGCAACAAAGCAAGATTAACACATAAACCAACATGTATAAGTCAACACGAATTCATATCCATAATACAAGTCATCAAATATGTTATAGCATCTAAACCCAACTGTGTCAAGTCTCAGCTAATCAATTCAAACCAATATATCACGATAGTATCATAATAAGTCCCCAGAAACCAGAAAGTACAATGCAATGCAATAATGTATGTATGATGAATGCAATGCATATGTACCTTTATACATCATGTCCCGGACGGGATAAATCCATGTCTCGGCGATCATGACCCATGGGGGACCCGCGAAGTCCATGTACCACTCTAGCGATCCCGACAAAGACCTCGGGCATCGGATATTCAATCATTCCCGACAAGAAACCTCAAGCAGCGTACACTCATCTCCTTTTTACGCTCTCCGACAAATACCTTAGAGGCTATACTCTCTCACTTATCATCATCAGTACCATAGCCATGCATATATCAATGTATCATGGAAATGCGTATGAATACGATTAAATGTAATATCAATAACTTATTCAATCCCAAATAGTACCACCTATGACACATAAGTAGTATCAATAATATGGCTACATAGTAAGCCACAATGAATCACAATCTCATCTCAATGCCGAATATAGTGAAGTACCGCAATGTCATAGTTATGATATATCACTAGTCATAATTTCCCGATGTCTCAAAACTGGCCACGAGCTGATAAGTAAATAGAACAAGATAAGTAAATCAACATAACGGGGTGGCTCGCCCCCAAATCATACAACAAGGCCCAACCGAGGACAATATCCAACCCAACTTCACACCCGAGGATTTATATGCATTCTCCGACAATATCCTCTAAACATACGCTTCACTAACCGAAGTCTCACAATAAGGTAAACCATAACCTACCTAGAGAGCTGAACATCAAAGTCTCCAAAATCAAACCTTAGTCTTCCCCTTTTGTTACACCTCGTAGTTTTGTACGTTAAGATTCGTTAGGTGTTAGTTGTCCTAATTGGGAAAACTTGGCAAAATTTTTGACAGGATTTTTGGTCCAACTTGAGAGAGGTATATCTCCTAGAATATGAGGAGTTTTGGTGTGTTTTACCTATCCAAATTGAAGTTCATTGATTCTAGTTTTCAATGCAACAAACCGTTCATCAATGTGACCTCAGAGTAAAAGGTTATGGGTGTTTAAAGACAGACTGCTCGAGCAGAGAAATTTGACGGTTCAGTTTGACGGACAACAAAACTTTTTGCGGCCCGTCAAATGGAATTTTCTCCAGCGTAAAACAATTCCAGTAAGGCCATTTTGGGTAGTTCATTTGATGGACCAATTTGACGGAGCGTCAAATATTCTGCGATCCGTCAAAGTGGGCGTGAAAATGCCCGATGGGATTTTAAGTGACGCTTTATATAGTTCGTTTTACCTCATTTGGGATCAGTATTTCCCCAAATAAGATCCTAGAGCTCTCCAAAACCCTCTCCCTAAGTCTATAAACTAATCCAATCTAAATCCAAGAGAATCAAAAGATTCAAGTGCTATGAAGCTTACTAGGGTTTCTGAAGCTCAAGATTCCTTTTGGTGTTGATGTTGGAGACTTCACTTTGGTGGAGTAAGTTGGCCCAAGGCTTTTTCTTGTGTGATTAAGGTAAGTTTTTACATCTCTTGTATATGGTCAAGGTTGTTTGATTGTTGCACTATTTGGTTAAAGGAAGAAAAATTGAAAATTGAGTCCAAGTGTGAATTTGAGGATATTATGAGCTATAAGTTAACTTGAATTATGATTCTTGGCATATTATGAGTATAATCTTGTTGTGGATGGTATTAACGATGTTGAGGAAGTATTGTATATAAGTGTATATAGAGTTGTGTTGAAATTATTATTATGAATGATCTTGAAGAGGAGTTTTGGGGATTGAATGGAGCCTAAATTGCATGAAGTCTCTTGATTATGGTATTGTTATTAATGTCATTGTTGTTTGGGAGTTGTTCTGGAATTTGGTAGAAGTAGATGAAATAGGGGAAATGCTTCCCAATTTTCGCTATCTTATGAATTATACTTGTTTGAACTTAAGAGTGTCTTTGAGGCCTAACATTGGTAAGAACCGTCTTGAATGTAGATTTCTCGGGTTTCGGAGGTGAACGTTAAGTAGTAAGAAGACAGAAAGGTATGTAAGGCTAACCCTTCTTTCTTAAGGCATGATCCCATTGTTGTACACCTTCACGTGCAATCCATAATGTCTTCCATGATGACTTCATTCCTAGATTCACTAAAGCTCATAGTTCTTGATCTCTCATGATGTCATTGATTCCATCCTATAGTAGTTGATCCTCTAAGGAAAGATATTGTGAAAATGATGATGACGATGTTGCTTTTACTTATGTAATTCTATATATATATATATATATATATATATATATATATATATATAAGCTATGTTTAACACCAAGTCCTATATGGCCGGGTATGATATCTATTGTGCATACCACTGATCAGTTGGGTATGAATAACACCGAGTCCCATCATAGCCGGCTATGCTTCCCACCGAGTCCTATTATGGTCGGGTATGTTACACACCGAGTCCTGAAAAGGCCGGGTACGTTATAATGATAAGGCTATCTATATATGTATGAAAGGTCTTCTTTAGAGAAAGGGATAAGTAAATATGATGAACATCTCAAGAGGTATACATGGCCCTTCTATCTCATGGTTCTTCTATCTCATGTTATCCTTTATGCTTTTATCATGTTATTACTTATGCCTTACATACTCAGTACATTGTTCGTACTGACGTCCTTTTGTTTGTTGACGCTGCGTCATGCCCGCAGATGGACAGGGAGAAAGACTTGATCCTTAGGCTGCTTTACTCAGAAATCATCTAGAGGAGCTCTATTTGATTTGGAGCTGCATCCATTGGTACTATTCTTTTGTGTATTTATATGGGCATGGCGGGGCCCTGTCCCGTCTTTATGATGTTACATACTCTTTCTAGAGGCTCGAAGACAGTTGTGTATAGCTAGATGTCTCTCAGCCTTCGGCTCATATTTTTGTATATCATTTTGTTTAGCCTTGTCGGCTTGTGTATATGTATATGGGCATAGTTGATTATGTTGATATAAAGTGCCTTATCCCGATGAAAGTTGTATTATTGATGCATTGAAATTACGAGTTAGCCATGTGGCTCACCTAGATATGATTTTGAAAGTGTGATGGAAGGCGCCCAGTACGTTAGCTCCGGGTGCCCGTCATGGCCCTCTGGTTAGGTCATGAAAAAAGTGGTATCAGAGCAGTTCCGTCCTAGGGTGTGTCTACGAGCCGTGTCCGGTAGAGTCGTGTTTATGGGTGTGTTGCGCGCCATACTTATAAACAGAAGGCTGCGGGCTTTTAGGAATGAATGACCTTCTTTCTTCATAGATCGTGCGATAGAGCCATGATATAAAGATTTCTTTTTTTCTTAACCGTGTGTTATGTTTTTCAACGATGCTTGTAAAGAGAAAAGCCACGGCAGCCCAAAATGGCAAGACAGTGGCAAGAAGGTGGACTGAGAGAGTACCGCCAACACATATTGAGGAGGGGGAGTCCCAGAATGAGGTTCTATCTCGGTCCTCTCATTCGTTGCCTATTTCAGAGAAACATGAGGGAGCCTCAGCCCCAGCTCCGACACCCCTAGGTCCTCCGCCATATGCCTCAGGCTAAGAGATGAAGAGGCCATCCATTTGCTAACTCAGTTAGTTGCCGCTCAGGCCCAGCGGTAGGGTACGGGTCATGGTGATAGGGCTGTTAGTGCAAGAGCCCGTGATTTTATTAGCTTGAACCCTCCAAAATTCTTCGGGTCAAAGCTGAATGAGGACCCTCAAAGCTTTATTGATGGATTGTCGAGGACACTCCTGTTAATGCAGGCTTTCGATGTCAAATCCGTAGAGTTTGCCTCCTATAGACTACAGGATGTTGCGGTTCACCGGTATACGGTTTGGTTGTCTTCTAGAGAAGTCAATGCGCATCCCCCGGTATGGCAAGAATTTGTGAATGCCTTCCTTCGACACTACTTGCCCCCCGAGGTTCGGCGGGCTAAAGCCGACAAGTTCTTGAATCTTTGTCAAGGAAGCATGAGTGCCCTAGAGTATAGTCTCTGCTTTAATTCTTTAGCTATGTATGCTCCGGCCATGGCAACAGATATGGGTGATCGAGTGCACCGGTTTGTGAGTAGCTTAGGTCCACATTTGATGGATAAATGCTTGATTACGTCACTTCAGGACAGTATGGATATTTCTCGCATTCAAGCCCATGCACAGAATTTGGAGGAAAGCCAACAACAACAAAGAAGTGAGCCTGAGCATGATAGAGGTTATAGTAAGAGGGCTAGATCTTCGGGTCCGACTAGTGAGTTCAGAGGAGGGCAAAGACAGTGGTATTCTAGGCATTCAAGTCATTCAATGATTAGTACGCCTCCACCGTTTGCGGGCCAGAGATTTGATAGACCTATCCACTCCGGACCTGGTCAGAGTTTCAGAGCTTCAGGTTCTCATTATAGGGGTTACTCGGGCCAGGCAAGACCACCCCTACCACGATGTTTTCAGTGCGAGAAACTACATTGGGGCCAGTGCTGACTAGGTTCAGATACTTGTTATGCCTGCGATCAGCCAGGCCATATGGCGCGTGACTGCCCCTCAAGAGGTACTAGATGTATAGTTCCGGCCACAGGGTCAGCACCTGGGTCTTCATCATCTATACGCCCTCCGGGGCAGGGCTTACAAACACCAGTTAGTCATGGTAGAGGTAGAGGAGGAGCGCCCGGTTCTAGTGGTCCTCAACACCGTATTTATGCACTGGCTGGGCGACAGGATCTTGAGTCGTCTCCTGATGTTGTCACAGGTATATTATCGATATTTTCTCATGATGTATATGCATTGATTGATCCAGGCTCCACATTGTCATTTGTTACTCCTTATATTGCTAGTAGATTTGGGGTGAAACTGGAGTCAATCAAACCTTTCAAGGTATCTAGACCTGTTGGTGATCCGGTAATAGCTAGCCGAGTATATAGAAATTGTGTAGTTGTGATTTGTGATCATCATACTATGGCTGATTTACATGAGTTGAAAATGGTGGATTTTGATGTCATCATGGGCATGGATTGGTTGGCTTCTCGCTATGCCAATGTGGATTGTAGAACAAAAATGATTCGCTTCTAGTTTTCGGGAGAACCAGCTTTGGAATGGAAGGGAAATATAGCGTCTCCGAGGGGTAGGTTTATTTCCCATCTCAAGGCAAGGAAGATGATTGCGAAAGGTTGTATTTATCATTTAGTCCGGGTCCAAGATATAGAAGCCGAATCACCGACTCTTCAGTTTGTCCCCGTAGTGAATGAGTTTTCGGATGTATTCTCAGATAAGCTTCCAGGCCTTCCCCCGGAGCGAGAGATTGATTTTGCTATTGATGTGCTACAGTATACTAAACCCATATATATTCCTCCTTATAGGATGGCTCCTACAGAGTTGAAAGAGTTGAAGGAACAATTGAAGGACTTGCTTGAGAAAGGCTTTATTAGGCCTAGTTCATCCCCGTGGGGAGCACTCTTGTTGTTTGTAAGGAAGAAAGATGGCTCCGTGCGAATGTGTATTGATTACAGGGAACTGAATAAGGTGATGATCAACAATAAATATCCGCTTCCTAGGATTGATCATTTATTTGATCAATTGCAGGGTGCCAAGTGGTTTTTAAAGATAGACTTGAGATCCGGGTATCATCAGGTGATAGTCAAGGAGGAAGATATTCCTAAGACGACCTTCAGAACCAGATATGGTCATTTCGAGTTCCGGTTAATATCATTTGGACTAACTAATTATAGCGGGCGTTGGGAATTCTAAGTTTAACCGAATCGCACATATGTCATGAAATGAGGGAGGTGTCCCGGGGAAGTACGGTTGTGAATCGTACCGGAAAAGTCGAAAAAATCCGCCAACCACTTAATGGTGCTCTAAAGGATACATTTTAGAGTCGCCACCTAATTTTTAGAAAATTAGGAAAACCAGTTCGAAAAGGGTTGATTTAAAAACTATTTAAAAGAAACCTAATCTACCAGAGTCTGCGTAAGGGTTCTGGTGATCCCCCGGGGAAGGTGTTAGGCACCCGGGTATTAAGGATCCGCTCAATTGCGGTTTACCTATGGGTTCTAATAGTTTACCTTATGATTATAAATTGTTTTGGAAAAAATTGCTTAAGTCTAGATTTCCGCAATAAAAGGGTGTCATTTACATGCAAAAGTTCATTTTAAGAAATCATCGAAGTATAATTCCGCTCAAAATTTAAGCATGGGTGTCGGCCTTGAACACCTAAGCTAATACCCGAAGGCTCTTAGCCTAGGTAGGACTCCACGTAAGTCCACCCAAAAAAGATTTTAAGTTATGAAAATAGTTTTAACATATTATTATACTATATATATACCATAACTCATCATGATATGTTATTCATCTTTGTAAATTATATTCTTTATTAATCCAAATTTTAATCTGTTTCATACTCATTTTCCCAAGTTCGAATGTTCAAAATCAGTCCATAAGTTTTAGAGTGGTCCTGAACGGTCTCGGGCAGTTCAGTTCCCCAAAGTTCTAGTAATGTCAAATTAGCCAAGTAATTTTCCCCAAATCCGACGTTATAAGTCCAAAAATGTCTCAGTCGATCTTTCATTTCATACATAAGTTAAATTTTAAAAGCGATCAGTTTTTAGCGACTCTAAATTGTATGACAATCATATAAGAGCTCCAACATATTGAATTTGCAGGCACAAATATGAATTTCAATTGCATAAAGTAAGAGTAAAGATTTTGGGTCGATCAAGCACAAACGAAGGTATTATGCATGTTTGTCCCTAAGTCCATGCGTATGCTCCATTTCGCTCCAAATCTATTCGATTCGATCTAGATAGGGGGCCCACCAACGGGTTTGGGTGGACAAGGATACAAACGGGTATACATAACATTAGAATACATCCATAAATTAAACTAAGTACAAGAATTAAAAAGCTACAATAATTATTACAATGCCAAAAATTAAATTATAACATTATTGGGCTGAGCCCATATATAATAACTAACAGTATCAACTATGAGAATAATGATATGACTCAGATGTGAGAAATGAGATGCAGGCCCAAAATGATAATGACAATGGCCCAAGAGGAAATACCTAGAAATTTCTGAGTGTCAAAAGTCATTATATACATGATATATACCCAATATACACCTAATGGAAAGCAGAACCATAGTGGCATACCCTTCATATACACTCAATACACACCTCAATTTAATCACTTCTGTTCCCAGAAATCGAAACTAGAACAGGACCCCCAAAAATTTCATTTTTAACTAAAACTTTAGACTTCTAATTGGTTTTAAAGGGCATAGGAGGTTTCTGAATTTCAACAAGGCTAATCAGTGATCCACCATACCCAAAGGAGCTACTATAATTCATTTAGATTCAATCTGAGGTCCCAACACTAATCCCAGGATGCAAACAGAGGTCTAGAGAGGTGTCAAGTTACCAAGTCATGTAAGGCAAAGTATTGGAGAGTTGCAAGTAACACAGAAGCCACAACATCAGGAACATAGAAACAAGAGAGTATTCATGGTGATAGGGGAAAACAATAACAATGCAAGGAATGGATGGGGTAAGGTCATGTCAAATCAAGCCAAAGCAAACAAGACATGGCATAGATCCTATACTGGTTCCCAGTTTTAGAAATCAAAAACCAATAAGGCAAAGTGAAGGGCCAAGCTAGTTCTGAGGTACAAGGGTCATGTTACTCAATCCTAGGCTCAAAAATGGACACAATAGACATGGTTCAGTTTCAATGAGAAAACAGGGACAAACAACACATGAGGAAGTAATCAAATTAATCAGGTAACCAGTAAAGGGATGGGATATCACAAAATAGGAATCACACTTAGTCTCTCTAAGGCAGTTTTAATCTCGTCCTAGCCTTCCCATACTTAGTTTTAGTGACCTATGAGAAACAAAAATCCCAAACAAACTGTGACTCTACACTAGTGTAAAGAGTACAAGTCACAAAGAGCAGACTTTATGAATACTACAAGCAAGTAGAACATAGGTGAATTATCAAGCATTCAGAGACAAGATCAAAGCAATCAACTTATTAGCCATTCCCAGTCCCTCTTATTCCAATTTTAAGACAAGAAACAAAGTTCCTGACACTTTCCTATCTTATATCTCTTGTAATAGTTCCCAAAACAAGATCAACAAATGCACACAATGCATACAAGGTTCAGAACACTTAAAACTCTTCAAAGATCAACAAGATAAGCTAAAAGTCTTTCAGGTTCTTATTTTAAGCAAATTCTCAATCTAGACAGTCTCAGAACTCACTAAATCTGGCTCAAGAAAATCATTTTTATCTTCATATACTTTGCAATATTTAGAAGTGAAAAAACAAGCAACAGCCAAAGCAGAATAGTCATAAAACACATAAGCATTCTTCTTATGGTTTTAAAAGTCATATAGCCAAAACAGGAAACCAAGATTTATTGTAAAGGTTTTCAGAATTAGCAAAGTTCACTATTTCCATAGCAGTACTCAAACTCTAGATAACAAATCCTTTTTAAGAAAGATCTTCAATAAGCCAGTTTTAAAGGTGTTTGAAGAAATCATTTTTTCTACAAGACTACTTGACAGGTTTTAAATATAGTAGTCTTAAAGGTGTGGTAACAGGTTTATCATAAACAAGACAAGAAAATATTAGACTTAGACACCTTCTAGTTAAAGATAGGCAGACTACCCAGAATCAAACAAGACACATCTCAGAATATTTAAGCCATCCTTGACCAGATTTAAATCACTAGAAACAAGTGAAAGGGAAACCATCTCATTTTAATCTCGGAACAGTTTTAGGCAAGAAATGAAACATGCACGTTTAGAACCATTTTTTTACCTCAAAACCTTTGAAACCCTTTCATAAACTCTAAACCATGACAAGCAAGTCTTGACTCATATTCTTCATACCAGGCTCCAAACAACTAAGATATTCAACTTCAAGAAATCAAAAGGAGCTGCAACTAACCAGAAGTCTTTAAAATTCTATGAAACAAAAGAACAACATGCCTAGAACTAAAGAGAACCATACCTCAACAACTTTCAATAAAACACAGATCTTAACAGAAAGTCACATATCCAGTTTTTATCTCAGAAATTTCAATGTAATAGTGAACTACAAACCAAAACAGACCCTTCTTTACAGCTTTTGACCATTTAAACATCAATTCCATCCAATCAACACTAAAATAACAACATTATAACACAAATAGCTTACTCACGGTTCATAAAACGGGTTGTAACCAGGAACAATATCACCGGGACATAAGACAAACTATTCCCTATATTCTTTAACTATTTTCAAATAATAACCGTAACTAATCACCACTAGAATCCCCTAAATCTTCATAATATCCACACCATAACGTCATAATTAGCCTTAATATCTATATAAAATAGTAACCAAAACAACTTCAAACAATCATAAACACATATCGATATATGTAAGTAAACTAGAATAGGATATAAATAGGATAGAAAGAGATATAGGGCAACCTAAGGATCAAAAGAGGGGTTGAATCACAAACTTCCACACCGACACCCAAAAAATCTCAAATAGCCCTTTTGTTCTTGAATTTTTAAAGGTAATAGTAGTGTTTTTGTATGATATCAGTATAGTAGTGTAGTAATAATGGATTTTTAAACAATATAGTAGTAATATAAAAGTAGGATAGGAAGATCAATGTGACAATCAAACTCTAAATGTTCTAAGAGAGAATTTTAGGAATAAAAATTAGACCCCCAAAAATGTCACAATCTTATTCTATTTATAGCATGATAGTCTGAACCCTAAGGACAAAAATGTCCCAAAATGAAACTAGATTTCCCCGCCAATTCCACAACAAATTCGAATTTCAGTAAAGGACAACCAAAATTCTCAGCAAGTTTATACCTATTGCACCTTATCCAATCAATTTTCACATAAATCACAATATACAACTGAGAATCTAACAAATTGTACCCGAAAAATGTAAATAAAATTAGAAAATACTAAGATAGTATGCCTAGTCATTAATAAAATAGGATTACCAACTCATAACGGTACAATAGTACAAAACAAGATAAAATCCCCCCAAATTCGTACCCAACCACGAATCTATTTAGGAAGTTTCCCCTTAGGTTCCTTCATTGAGGGTTTATAGTGCACAAGGTGGGAAAAAGCTCGTGGCCTTGCCCATGGCAACCATAACACGAAGAAATCAAGAGTAACAAACCTTAACACGATTCGTTTTGGCATAAAAAATAAAATTCGAACGAAATTGAACCTGGAGATTACAAGAACTCACGATAAGGAACAAAACCCCTTAAAAAACTGGCCATAAATGGCCATGGATCGCAGTGGGTCGACCGCCAGTTACGGAACCCTAGAACGCATGCAATCGCCTGAGAGAGGTGAGGAGTAGTCGGGTGGAGAAAATGAGAGAGTGGGGGGTGGAAGTTTGTTTTTACAAACTTCCACTTCCTTTTCTTTTTTTTTAACAATTACCCCCTTAGACTTTAAAAAGGATAATTTAAAACCCGTCTCCTAATTTAAACCAACTAATACTAAGTAACATAAACTCACATATGACTAAATAAAATAATTATTTTAGGCTAATTTAAAAATTTAAACTAGTAAATTTAAAAATTAGCTTCGAAACGAGCCTAATATTGATATAGTTCCGGAAAATATTTAAGAATGTGAAAAATGCATTTAAAAGTAAATCATAATTCAAACGTTTTCTTAATTAACAATTTCCCGAGTTAGATGGAACATGATGTGTATTATTTATTTTTTGACTTATATTTATGAAAACAAATCACTCGTAATTTCTTGTAATTGTCAATTCTCACAGAATAATAATTAAACATCAACTTTGCAATTTTCTCGGGATTTTTAAAATTTTTAAATAATCTTTTTGAGGGCATCCTTACTCCGTCTTGGACTCGGAAAATATGAAAATTGAAATATACATTTTATGAGGTGAAAATTAGGTGTCAACAATTTGTCCTTCAAAGTTCAAGGATGGCAAGGCCATCCTTGAGCTATGAGCTACGAATTTGACAAACCTAATTTTCACCAAATAATAAAAATTACAGTCCTTTCGTGCAATATTTGGAAAGTATGGCCAGACCCCGGTTTCTGGGCTTCCTACATATCTCAGGCTACGTGAGAATTCAGGTCGTTTGTAGTTCTGACTCTATGAGGACTATATAAAATAGGAGTTTCTTCAGGTTATCTTGGAATGCCCTAAGATAACTATAAGAATATGGCCGAGCCTTGAAACTTGAGTAGCCTACATATCCCTGGCTTTGGGAATCAAGCCAATTGTAGTTAGACTCGATCGCACGAAAAGGAATATCCCTTTATATGGGGGATTCCTTGGCTGTTCCCTGCTGAAGATCCGAGCCGGAGGCAGTTTTAAAAAGGCTTATTAGTGTTGATGTTTGAAGCGATCCTGGCTTTCGTACACGGTTTTTGACCGGTTGCCCAGGAAAGAGTTCCACGTATGCTCCGCATGTTTTGGATCTAGCTCTTGCTTCCACCTTTGGTAGCTTCTTGCCCGTCTCCGAACGCAGAGCCCTACGTGTTAGTCTTTTAAAATTTTTAGTTTTAGTATAGTCATACCTATGCGGCATTTCACCATTTTGTTGTCATTGTCGCAACTCCGTACCACTACGTTCGTCCTTGTTGACGTTTATCCGTCTTCTTCTTTTTTCCTGCAGGTGTGTGCTTTGGTGTATATTTTCGAAAGCAATCTACTCTCGATAATAATCACGATATTTCGACTAATTTTTTCATTGTTGTCAGATGTTTCCATCGTTCAAATGATAACTTCTGTTAGGATCTAGGTCGGGCTATACCGCATTTCTGCGAACCTACACACCTCAGTCCGGTTGTCATTTTCGTAACTCGATATGTCAATTATGAAACCCATGTTTTCTCGTGTGGGGCCGTTTTTGTTTCTTATGACGTCCACTACCCTAAAAAATTTGGCGTCACATCATGATTGCATATTGCGATGACTATCCAAATCTAGTGTCGCTCATCTCGTTATCCACAGATGGTGACCGCAGTATACCAGTTGGTTTAACATCACCTATAGTCAAAAATACCTAAATGTAAATTGCTTATCAGAGTGCCGGATCATATTCCTTTCATGATGCCCGCTAACACCCGTGTTCAGAATTACAACATTTAGTCAGAATTTTCAAGTTAACTACGGCACATTCAAAGGCGGAGCCTTTTCTCATGACTACCACTGTCCTTGAATCATGATTTAGTTTACTTGAAATAGACTGCAATAGCGACCGCAAATCTTGACGTAGGAATCACATTCGTATTTTAACGATTGCGGACATCAAGCTCGGAATTACGGTACCTATTTTTGGCTATATATATGGACGACGACTCAGCCACTTCAGCACGTAGTCTCCTAATCCATAACGTCATTTTGAGGAGTGAAGCTTACCTCGGTGGCAGGACTTACACCTTCCTTTTTTGACTTTGGGGAAGAATACCCGCCCGTTGATAGGATTTACATCTTCCAAAGGACTAGACTCAATTGTGAGTAATGACATTCAATCCCTCTATCAACGCGTCATTTTGATTTTGATTTTGATTTTGATTTTGGACATCCACTCAGCCAATGTATCAAGGCAAGCCATGCGACGTCTAGGCCGGGGTCTCAATACCTTGATACAGAAAACTATTTTTAGTGGAAACCTAGCTTCTAATACCGTGATTATATGTCCCAGTAGCCTTTTAAAAGTTTTTCTTTTTGTAAAATTACCGTGCTCTGCAAAATGGACAAACTTAGCGTAATAAAAACTTCACTTGGGATGAATTTTGTTACCCTTTTGCGTGCTCTTTGTGCCACTATCCTTGGAGCTTTTCTTTGCTTTGCTTGACGTCATTACCCTATTTTGAATCATTCTAGCAAATGTGTTAGTGTAAAGTATCCATGCTTGTTTGTTCCTGCATCCACAGAAAACAATTTCAGTTTCCTATATAGTCGATCGCCTTCCATGCGTATGGACTTCTTCCGCTTGTATCTCGAAAGAAAGGATGCTCATTTTCTTTAAAATTATTTGTTCTTCCTTTAGGAAAGTTTTATGCAATGGTTTGCCTTTGAAGATATATGTATATATGTTTTGAAAATAATATTTTATAAACGCCCTTTTTTAATGTCATGACATTAGTCACTCAAGCGAGGTCTCCCGTCTCTTCATCTTCTTCTTGATTTCGACTCGTGAAAATTATCGAAACCTTTTAAAAAAATTTGCCCCAGTTTGTATATGTCTTTGCATCTACTCAAGTCTTGCTATGTCGAAGGAATTTTTTGAGATCCTCTCAAAAAAATTTGCCCGGTGTAAGTGTGTACTTGTTACTTCTTGATTTCACCGTGTTCAAGGAATTTTTTATATCTTTCTCAAAAATTCTGCCGCAGTTTCCTTGTGGGGTTACCTTTATCTTTCTCTTGCTGAATCATCTCTAAAGTTTCCTAAGGTTTGTTGAAAATTTTGGTTTGGAATGACTGAGCTCGGGAGAGCGCCTATGTATCCCGTTTCGAGAATCTGGTCGAAACTTAGTTCAGGATAAGCATATTGGAAAGTTTTTTGTGACGGGCCGAGCTCAAATGATCCCCTACGTATCCCAAGCGGGAATCAGGTCATAATGTAGTTCAACATACATAATTTGGATTTTTTAGGTTAAAGTGACCGTGCTTGGAAAAACGCCTACGTATCCCCTTATAAGTATAGGGAATCAGGTCCTTGTGTAGTTCGTACATATTTTTTGGAATTGTTATTTTAAAGAAATGCAAAATTACACATAGAGGAAATGCAACTAAAGAACCACTAAACTATGAAAACTCTGAATCCTTGCCGTTAATCTTCTTGTTCACACGTAATATCTTTTGATGGCATCTGAGTTTATCGCTTTTGGCCACTCTTGACCATCCATTTCGGCAAGGACCACGGCTCCTCCTGACATTACTTTTCGTACCACATAAGGCCCTTGCCAGTTTGGTTCAAACTTCCCTTTGTATTCTTCTTGATTAGGGAATATTCGTTTGAGTACCAATTGCCCAATTTGAAACAACCTAGTTCTCGCACACTTGTTAAAAGCACGCGCCATTCTCTGCTGGTACAGTTGACTATAGCAAACAACGATCATCCTCTTTTCCATCGATTAGAGCCAGCTGCTCATACCTTTTACGGATCCATTCCGCATCGTCCAACTCAGCTTCCTGTATTATCTGAAGTGAAGGAATTTCTACCTCGGATGGTACCACTGCTTCGGTGCCATACACCAACAGGTACGGAGTGGCTCCAATCAAAGTCCTGGCCATAGTACAGTGTCCCAGCAATGCATAAGGCAATTGTTCATGCCAGTCTTTGTAGTTATCAATCATCTTTCAGAGGATTTTCTTGATGTTTTTGTTGGCGGCTTCTACATCCCCATTCATTTGCGAACGATATGCGGTTGAATTCCGGTGGGCAATCCGGAACTGTGCACACATGTCTCTCATCAAATGGCTATTCAGGTTTAGCCCCATTGTCTGTTATGATTGTTTTTGGGATGCCAAATCGGCATATAATATTGTTACGCACAAAGTCTGTGACCACTTTCTTTGTTACTGATGAGTAAGATGCTGCTTCCACCCACTTAGTGAAGTAGTCTATGTCAACACAGATGAAACGATTTTTATTTGACGCGGCTGGCTAAATTGGTCCTATGACATCCATACCCCAAGCGGCGAATGGCCAAGGTGATGTCATAGCATTTAGTTCCGTTGGAGGGATTTTTATCAAGTCACCATGAATCTGACTCTTGTGGCACTTCTGGACAAATTTGCTGTAGTCATTTTCCATGGTCATCCAATAATAACCTGTTCTTAAAATTTTCTTTACTAGCACAAACCTATTCATGTGGGGCCCGCAGGTTCCAGCATGCACCTCTTCAATTAGTTTTGTAGCTTCGAAAGAATCAACACACCTAAGCAATCCCAAATCTGGAGTTCTTTTGTATAGGACATTCTTGCTAAGGAAAAAGCCATTTGCAAATTTTCTGATAGTCCTTTTCTGATTTAAAGTGATTCCTTCAGGATATTCTCCTTTTTCCAAGAGCATTTTAATGTCCACATACCAAGGTTTTCCATCAATCTCAGCTTCTACAAAAGCACAATGTGCTGGCTGATCTTTAATTTCGATCTTGACAAGATCAATGTATCTACTGTCTGGATGCTGGATCATGGATGCTATTGTTGCTAATGCGTCGGCGAATTCGTTCTGGGCTCTTGGTATATGTTCGAACTTGACCTCTTGGAAACGTTCTGCCAATCTTTGCACAAGTTCGACATATGGTATGATCCTTTCATTTTTGGTGGCCCACTCTCCTCGAACCTGGTGGATTAGCAAATCTGAGTCGCCAATAACCTGAAGATCTTTCACATCCATGTCGAGGGCTAAACGTAGACCCAAGATGCAGTCT
Source organism: Lycium ferocissimum (assembly GCF_029784015.1). Taxonomy (NCBI): domain Eukaryota; kingdom Viridiplantae; phylum Streptophyta; class Magnoliopsida; order Solanales; family Solanaceae; genus Lycium; species Lycium ferocissimum. Next base: position 16,153,444 of record NC_081343.1, on the reverse strand, counting down.
TCATATTCAGCCATGTTATTGGTGCAATTGAAGCGTAATTTGGCTGCTACTGGATAATATTGGCCCGAGTCCGAAACCAAAACGACTCCGATTCCTGATCCCTTAAAATTGACCGCTCCATCAAAATACACTTTCTATCTTGATTCGTCTTCACTTTCTTCACCTTCAATTGTCATTACTTCTTCATCTGGGAAGTAAGTCCATAAAGGTGCGGGATCGTCGTCTACTGGGCTTCTTGCCAATAAATCCGCCAATGCTTTCCCTTTGACGGCTTTTTGTGCAATGTACTGGATGTCGAACTCACTCAAAAGCATTTGCCATTTGGCCAGTTTCTCTATGGGCATGGGCTGGCGAAAGATGTACTTCAGTGGGTCCATTCTTGAAATCAGATGAGTCATGTCAGCAGCCATATAATATCTCAACTTCTGAGATACCCAGGTTAGGGCATAACACGTCTTTTCCACCAAGGAGTATCTGGATTCACATGGTGTGAACTTTTTACTAATGTAATAGATGGCTCTCTCCTTCTTAGCTGTCTCGTCATTTTGTGCTAACATGCATCCAAAAGCATTTTTTACTCGATGTATAAAACGAAAGGACTTCCTGGTCTTGGCGGGACCAGGACGGGTGGATATGATAGGTATTTTTTAATTGTGTCAAAGGTTTTCTGACAGTCTTTTGTCCAGTTGGTCGGAGCATCTTTCTTAAAAAGCTTGAGGATTGGTTCTATGATCACTGTGGACTGGGCGATAAAGTGTCCGATGTAATTCAATCTTCCTAAGAAGCTCATGACCTCTTTCTTTGTTCTAGGAGGTGGTAGCTCATAGATTGATTTGATCTTGGTGGGGTCCAACTAGATACCGCGGCGACAGACTATGAATCCCAGCAACTCTCCGGCAGGTACTCCAAATGCACATTTTGCAGGATTCAACTTCAAGCTGTACTTGCGGAGTCTATCAAAGAATTTTCGCAAATGCTAGAGGTGGTGGTCACCTATCCGGGATTTGACGACGACGTCATCCATATACACCTCAATTTCTTTGTGCATCATGCCATGGAAGACGGCGGTCATTGCCCTCATGTAAGTGGCGCCGGCATTGTTGAGTCCGAAGGGCATTACCTGATAATGATAAGCTCCCTACGGTGTGATGAACGCCATTTTTTGGGCATCTTCTTTATCCATTAATATCTGATGATAGCTGGCATAGCAATCCACAAAAGATTGTATCTCATGCTTGGCGCAGTTATCAATGAGTATGTGAATATTTGGGAGCAAAATATTATCCTTCGGGCTAGCGTGGTTGAGATCACGGTAATCCATGAAAATCCTTATTTTCTCATCTTTCTTTGGTACCGGAACTATGTTTGGTAACCACGTCGGGTATGGTGTTACTTCAACGACCCCTGACTGAATCTGTTTTTCTACCTCTTCTTTAATCCGAATGCTAACATCAGGCTTAGGTTGCCGGATTTTCTGTTTTACGGGCGAACCCTTCAAGGATTGGCAACCTGTGGGCAACAATATTCGTACTTAAACCCGGCATATCGGCGTACGACCAAGCAAAAACATCTTCATGTTCTTTTAGTAGGCTTCGATACCCTTCCTTCTTGGCTTCTATCAAGTGCACACTTATTCTTGTCTCCCTTACCACTCCTCACTTCCTAGATTAACTGATTCTGTTTCCTCTAGGTTTGGCATGGGTCTACTCTCATATTCTTCTTCGACATCTATTAACTCCTCGGGTTCAATTGTCTCTTCTCCTTGATCGTCATTTTCACTTGCTTTGTAACATGTCATGACATTATTTGTGGCCTCTGTATTATTACTGTAAAACAAAATAGCATGGTTGTTATTCATGTAGACGTAATCTTAATTATGCATTAATATATACTTGCATTATATAATACTTATATAGGCGATGTAAAACATTTTTTATTGCAAACTTTGAGGCGTTTTCATTGATATTTAAAAGGCAATACAAATGACGGTCCTAACTCGAAATGGAACATCGAGCCATTTCCTGTTCTTTAAACAACACGTGAAATAAGGAAACATAAAAAGGTCATAAGTCGGGCCTCAAAGCCGACTTTTACCGTTTTCTGAAAATGAGCATTCTTTCTACCGCAGAGTGAACAACGGTGTAGAAGTCCATCCATATGTTGTCTCTCCTGGTTCAGCAGGGCGAATTTCTGATGCTTCAAAGCATTCTTCAATGATGGCTGCACATTCTCCTTCTCCGAACAGCGTTCTCAAACCATCTTCTGGATCTCCACCGCTGTGGCTCAATGGGCATGTAATGAAGGATTGATAGAGATGAGGGAATGGTTTTCTCATTTAAATGGGACCTCTTGGCCCATACCTTGCTTCCTCTTCTTCTGCCTGACATGGCTCGTATCCGACCTTAAACCGGTACCACCTATATTTAATGCTCACTGGTTCAGTGATTCCTTGTAAGTTTTTTCCCAGACCTTTCTCGGGTTCAAACCCATTCCTCATCATAGATGTAGCAACCATCTTGTAAACCGGTGGCATGGGGTCATTTTCATTATCTCCCCTACAACTTATTACGACTAGCTCAATAGTGTGAAAATCAGCGCCTGTTAGTGATCTTTCTATGATCGGTCCAGAGTCATCTAGATAATTGTGGACACTTTCTTTGCCGTGAATTACGACTTCCTGATCATCCCATATGAACTTGAGAGATTGGTGTAACGAAGATGCTATAACTCCGACGTGCCGAAGGTCGTCCCAACAACAGGTTATAGCTTGTTTCGACGTCCATAATGACAAACTCCACCACGAACTCCACCAGGCACATTTGTATGTGTAAATCTACTTCCCCAATCGGGTCACAGGTTGCACCATTATAAGCCTTCACGTTGGTCTGACTCTGGCGGATCTTACCAACATCGTATCCAAGCTATTTCAGAGTCATCACAGGGCATCAGTACCTGTGGAATAATCTTGTCACGGTATTTGACTGTTATGTGCAGGGCTTTATTATGGGACTTCCCCTCCCTTAGTAATTCATCGTCGGAGAATGACAGCCTATGAGCCCGCATAACATACCCCACAATTTCGGCCAATGTTTCGCTCATTGTGCTAGCAGGTACTTGGACTTCATCCAAGGCTTTCATCAAGGCTAAACAGTGTTGGGATGAACTGAGTTATAGTGACATTACTGATATCCTCGCAGGAGTTTTATGCAGGTGCTCAACAATCGAATAATCCTTGACCGACATTTGCCTTCAGAAGTTCTCAGCTTCTCCCTCAGTTATGGGTTTCTTTTGAGGGTTTTCGCGACGAGGCGCTTCGGGCGCAGGTTCTTCTGGGGCATAACACCTTCCTGACCTGGTCATACCCTGAACTACAATAGCTATTTCTTTATCTTTGCTGATCATTATTTGGTGTGGTGGTTTGATCACAAAGGGCTCATTCTCAATTGATCCTGATGTTCTGGGTATAAAGGGCTCGTTGTGAATTCGAACCACAGTTGAGGGGTACCTGAGCATAAAAGTCTCTCTTTCAATTAGGGCAGATATATCGGATCCATTTATTGAAGGGTCTATCACTTCGTTTTGCTCTTGCAGCGACAATAAGGCGACAATGCTCTCTAATTCTTCAACATCTGAACGAATTTTAGCTGGGCTTTCTTCCCACTCATCACCTCTCTCTATCATGTGAATTTGGCTCTCTCCATGTTTTAGGAGTGAATTTGTGTCCACATTTGGCGGTGTTGGTTCTAAGATGAGCTCTCGATTGTCAATCATGTCCTGCAACCCGTGTCTCAGGTTTATGCAATATTCAGTGACATAGCCAGCTTGGTTAGAGTGATAGGCGCAATTGAGATCAGGCATATACCATCAATCAGCGGGGTTAGCAGGTTTTGGTGGGACGGCACTTATTCGCCCGGCATCCCTTAATTTCACAAATAGGCTTGTACTTGATTCCGACAGAGGAGTAAATGCTCTCGTAGGTTTTCTTTGAGGCATTTCATAGTTTGCCGGTGGAGGCTGGTTCTGGAAAGTTTGGTTCTGTGGAGCTTGGTTATTAGGTGCTGGCATTCGATAATTTGGTCATGGGGTTCGATTGCTTGGTGTTGGTATTTGGTAGCTTGGTTTTGGAGCTGAGTAGCCAGGTTGTGCGTAGCACACAGTCATTGGGATATATTGGGGTAAGGTGATTGTGTAGTTGGTTGGTGGAGGTGATTGGTAGCTATCTGGATTTTTGTGGACTATCTCTTTCCCTTGACTTTTTGGACTAGCAGTTCTAGAAACACAAGCTATGTCTTCTTTTTTATTTTTGCCACTCATGGTGCCCGGCGCGCCTGGCCTGTTTAGTACACTAACAATCCTTCTAGTTTTAAGGCCATCTTTGATATTTTCCCCCACAACATCTATATCTACGAAGGAGCTCCCCTTTATGGTTATCATCTTATCAAAGCAATCGGCTTCTTAGTATCGTATGGATGCGGCTACCAGCTCAGCTTCAGTCATAGGAGGTTGTACCCGTGCTGCTTCATCTCTCCAGCGGCTAGCATACTCTCGGTAGGTTTTAGTCGATTTCTGATGAATTTTCTCCAATGGGCTCTGGGGTTGCTCGACCCATTGAAGTGATCAAATTTGGGAATTTTGAAGCCTTCAGGCAGACCCAAGTCTCGGTGGATGCACAAGTCAGAGTACCTCAACCCTTCTTTCTTCTTGGAGTCATGCTCAAGCTCGGCGATCTTCTTGTCCATCTCTTTCTCTACTTTGTCTATTCTGGGTTCGAAGAACATTTCCATATTTTCTAATTCTGGAGAAGAGTCAATATAGGTGACATGTTTAAAAGGTGACATTTGGTTGTGTGGGATGAGTCGCTGGAACTCCTGCTGCCCGAGGGGCTTGATAAGCATTCGAGTTTGTTACGCGAGCCGGTGTTTGAAAAATCGGGGTATGGTGGGAGAAACTCCCCACATGGGTGGTATTTTGGCGTAGGGGAGTCTGGAAGATGGCCTTAGTTTAGGTTTGAGGAAAGTGATCGGGAATTGGTAAATCCAGATTTGGAAAAGTGGGTGGAGGTCTCCTAGCCTTAGTATTAGTGGTATTTTCTTTCTCGGTCCTTAGGCGGTCCGCCTCTTCTCTGGCCTCAGCAAATTATCTCATCGATGAGGCGGACTTCTTCCCGGAGCATTCGGCTATGTCCGCGGTTGGAGTACCTTCTACTAAAGCATTTATGTTTGGTGGTGGAGTTTCAGGCATGTTTTCTTCTTGAGGGTTTAAGGACGCTGCGGCAGCTTTTGATCGAGTGACTGGTGACAGTGAATCGACCCCTTTATATAAGAGAAAAACAACTTAAAAGTTTTTAAGTTAGCGTTAAGCTTAAGCACAAAACACAAGATATCACGTTGTTTGCAGTTTATAGCACATAGAATCATATACTTTGTTTCAACTCCTTGATTGATTCACATTCCAGGGTATTTTGGTCTGGCTTGGCATAAAAAGTTTGTACGGTTGATTTGCTTCTACCCATCCTATACTAAGGGGGATTTAAATTTTTATTATAAAAGGACGGAGTCTTAAATGGACTGCCTACGTATCCCACCAAAGGGAAATCAGGTCCATCCGTATTTCAGGCATACACAGAAAAGTTTTTCCTATACTACCCGAAACTTAATTTTTCTACCTTGACCAGGCCCTATATACGCTTCCCACGTATCCCCAATGGGACATCAGGTCGGCGTGGTTCCATTTACATAAAAAGGGAAAGGGATGCTTTATCTTATTGAAAGCAGTAAAGGGATACTTATGCTTTTCTACCCGACCATACTAAGTAAGTCTTCATCTTCATCTTCTATCCTTGTCTTCCTGCGACAATCCTGTTACACCTTTGAATTTCGAGTTGTTGCACGGTAGACCGACTAACGCAGGTTATGGTGTTCCTACAAGTAAGAAGGGATACTTAATGATTCTAATTAAGATTCCAAAGACACTTGGGGAGAGAGAGGAGAGATCGTGGGAGAAATTTAAGGCAGAGAGTGTCTTACCCTGTGTACAAATGTACCAGCAGGTGTTCCTGGTAATTTATAGGACTATAAGTCGAACGGATCAAATCGATGAAATCTTAACTGAATCAGGAAAGTCTGCAGGCACCAGTTACAGTCGACGGGCCGTCGACATATCGACGGACCATCGATATGTGCCGTCCCTGCATTTCTGCGATCAGGCATTTGCAGGCGAGAGTCGACGGAGCCAGGTTATGGACCGTCGATAGGTCGACGGTTCGTCAACCCGGCCGTCGAACCGCTTCCCTGAAACCTTCCAGTTTCAGCTATAAATAGACGACCCTTGTCCAAAATTTTCAGATTTCATTTTCTCTTTAAGTCTTGAAAGATCTAGAATATTTCTCACATCATGTTATGATATATCCAAGGGAAATCAAGGATTAAACACCAAGAATTAGTAAAAATCAAGCATATGGATGCTCTCTAGGGTTTGTAGAGATCAAGAAGTCCTTTTGTATTGAAGTGGATTTTTCTCCAAGTGAAGTATTGTCCTCCAAAGTCCATACCTACATCATCAAAGGTGATTTTTATGTTCAATTCATGTTATTAAGGATATTGAGTGGTTGAAAGACTTGGATTGTGGAAGGGAGAAGAGTATGGAGTGCAAATAGGGAAATAATGATATTCTTGAATAATGGCTTGATCTGAATCATAGTTCTTGACATTTTATAAGTATAATCTTGGGGGGAATAATACAAATGATGTTAAAGTAGTATTGTATGAGAGCGAATAAGGTGTTGTATTATAGTTATGGTTATTGGTGACTTTGAAGGTGGATTTGAGAAGTAAACAATGTTTAACTTGAAGAATCTAGTGATTATGATATTATGGATGTCCTTATTGATGTTTGGGAGTTGTCTTATTTTAGGGAAGAAGTTGTCAAAACAAAGGGAATGTTTCCAAATTGTCATTAACTCTTAGATGCTTTAGCTTAAGCTTAAGTATGTTCCGATTATCTAATCCTAGTACAAATTCTCTTGAAAGTAGAATCGTGAGCTTGAAAGGCAACCAATTAGGCGATAGAGTTAAAGAGATATAAAGGTATGTGAGGCTATTTCCCTTCTTTCAAAGGCATGACTCTTACGTTGTGATTTCTTCCCTATATTACCATGACTTTCTTACATCCTTAGCGATGAAAGTTAAAAATCCTTAAGAGCTTCTTATGAAACAGAGATGAGATATATTCTATGATAATGATGCTTTCATGAGATTGATAATCCTATGTTTATGATTTCATTGATGTTATCTCTTGTTGTTGCCCCACCTCATGATATTAGTTCTTTCGAGGCGAGGCATAGCGATGATTATTGTTCCATAACGTAATCGGAGGTTACCGACCTTACGTCACTCCGATAGAGTACAACTTTTATTTGAGCTCTTACACATGCTTTATGATAAGTATATATTAATGATAACACCGTGCCTATTTGGCCGGGCATGACACCACTAGTAGGCGACATGGGATGATTACCCCGGACGCGGGCTAATGATGCTATTAATTCAGACAGTTTGTGTATGTATGTATGATACATTTTAAAGGTAAAAGTGAGCATGCATGATTCCACCTCAAGAGGCAAGCAGTTACAGTTATCTTTTCTTCTTATGCTTTCTATGTTTCCTTAATATGTTATCATTTATGCCTTACATACTCAGTACATTGTTTGTACTGATATCATTTTCTTTATGGACGTTGTATTCATGCCCACAGGTTGATAGGGAGGCGGTGCGGATGCTTAGGAGCTTACTCGGCAGTTGTACAGGAGCACCCCACTACTCCGGAGGTGCAGCCTATTGGTATATTCTTCTGTGTACATATTTGGGGCATGAAGGGGTCCTGTCACGTCCTTATGACTTCAGTATTCCAGTAGAGGCTTGTAGATACTTATGTGTGGGTTGTAGGTGTTATGTAATATCTTCATTGTATATTTTGTACATCATTTTTGTAGCCTGATGGGCCTATGCTTATATATATGTCTTGGGAGACTTTGGAGATTGTTTCATGATAAGTTTGTGTTGAGAATGATATATGCCCAGGTTGAGTATGTTAGTATGCACAATGAGCGGTGCTCGGTAGTTAGCTCCAAGTACCCGTCATGGCCCCTAGTTGGGTCGTGACAAATCCAGACATGTCCTTCATTCACAAGGTGTTATAGTTCGAGCTTGAAGTCTACACATTCTTCAATGTCGTGGCCGGGGTGGCCATGGTGATATGCGCAAAAATTTTCTTCTGAGGATCCTGGGTGACCCTGGTAGGTTTGGGGCACTGCCCTTATCTTCTTTACGCTGCATAGTAAAGAGTGAATCCTAGCATATGACTCCTCGAATTTGGAAAAATCACTTCTCTAGAACCTGACCTTTGATATCTTCTTTGGGTGATTTCTTCTTTGGTCATGAGTCAGGAAGGAGTGTGGCCCCCACAGTTGACTGATCCTCCCCTGATTGATCCATTAGATAAGCTGTCTTTCTAATGCTACACACTCATTGGCGGTATGCCCTGATTGACCTCGGTGGTAGAGGCATTTTCTGTGACCCATGGAAGGAGCGCACGGTGGCAGCAAGTTTGGGCTTTGTGCGTACACCCTAATGTTCCCCAAAGTTTCCAAAAGTTCATGTTTTGACAGTTCTACTGGCGCACCCCAATTGTCCGATCTTGTTCCTTTAAGAACAATTGTGCAGGAGACAGGAGGCTCCTCAAGTTTGGAGTCGCGTGGGCTTCCATAAGTCTTCAGGTTGGGGATAAGTAGTTCGTCTTCTCCATATGGTATGGGGTCAAGCCCTTCTTGTTGGCTAAGTGGGACATAGCTCCCAAGTGGTGCTTCAGGCGCCTTCCCCCACTTTACCCGATTGGCGGGGTGTTGTTTGGTTAGTTCCTCAACATAAGCTAGGAGGGTTTCTGCTTCTTTCATTTTCTCATTGGCTGCCCTAGTAGTCTGCACTTCTTCTTTCATCCTGGCAGTGGCTAAGCCCATTTTTTCATCCCATTTTCGATTTTTGTCACTTGCTGCTTCTGTGCCCTCGTCATCACTGACTAGGTTGGCATAGGGTGAAGTTGCACTCATGCTGCCTGGAGTCTTCATTTCATATTTAGTAAATCAATCTTTTAAACGTGGATCTAATTTTGTTTTGAGGGTTATTTCCTTGGATTTTCTTTGTGGTAGTGGCCGGAATGTGAACCAATCTAGAATTTTAACAATGTATATGATTTTCCACACGGAACGGTCATGTAAAATAAGCATTTAGGCAATATATAACTCGTTTCCTATACCTCGTTACTCCCAGGCTACTAGCGTATGAAGCAAAATTGTGCCATATGTAAAACAAATGTATCGTTCCCAAAAATAAAATCCCAGTGCTTTTCATTAATGATATTCTCCCAAGTGGGATTACAAGGCTTTTAAAGTAAATGTGGTAATCAAGAAAAGTCCATTTCACGGATAGAAATCTGCTCTCTATTATCTCGCACTCTCTTGACCCTCCGAAGGGCAGTCTGAATGGCTACATGTGCTGGCATCAATGTTGTCCCGATCCATTGACCCCTATGATTATCCGGTAATGACGACCCTGTAGCTATGTCTTTCTTAACGAAGGTGTCAAGCCATTCCAGGATTTTCAATGAAGTATCGACCTCGTCTGTCAAACTCTCAATTATCTTCTGATCATATTCTATCTGTGCTTGATGATCCATTTCTCTTCCTTTTATTCGTCGTTTCATTCTCCTAACTTGGATTGCATTTGCAGCTTCCCTATCCTTGGGAAATTTGTACAGATATGTTCCTGGAGTGGCAGTGTCAGCTAACTCAGCCCTAAGCCACTCGTAGTAATTTTCATCATGACTTGGGTTGCTTGGATCCTTGTCCAATTCATTTTCTTTTATCACATTCTTCCAATCTTTCTGAGCATCTTTTATACCTTGGATACGTCCTACCTCATAGTCTAGTACAAATTCTCCCATGTTGCCCACACTCGGAACAACCTGCCTCATGCCAAACTGTCTGAGTACTCTCAATAGTGTGTAAGGTCTGATTCCCCTAATGCCCATGAGTGGTAGATATGGATGTCTATGGCTTTTAATACAAACAGTATTTGAATAAAAATCAGGCACCCTCCATCTGATGTGTTCCTTTCTCAATCTGGAGAAGATATGGGCCCATCCTTTTTTATCCTGAACCCTGCAAGGCATAGCAGTGACTCCCAAATTATCCTCTCTTAGGGCCAGATCGCGGCGAGTAGGTAGGTCGTTCTTATCCAAATGTTTAAGTATCCACTACTGGACTAGGATGTTGCACCCCTGGAAGTAGTAGTAATGGTCACTACATTTTCCCAAAGCTCGATATATATCTGATAGAATGATAGGGGTGATGTCAAAATATTTGGTAACCCCATTCGTTGTGACTCCCTTGAGAATAGCATGAGTGACAAAGGCAACCCGTGTCAATAGCTAGGGAGGCATTTTGTAGGAATACCATAGTTCCTAACAGGCAAGTGATAAACGCCAGTGTTCGGTTGGCTTCCCAGGATTGAGGTGACAAAAACTCAAGGATATAGTCCTCGTACCCTTGTTTGGATGCATACCTCCCATACGACTCCCTGAAGGCTATAGTGGGTCCCTGCACCCAATCGGCTTTGTTGACAGCAAACATGTCTTTGATTTCTTTTGGGATAGACTTGTGAGGGATAAGGATATTTTGTGTTGGCTTCTTTTTGGATTTGTTAGCACTTCCTACACTTTCCAGAACATCTCTAATATTTTATAAAGTGGGAGTCATCTCTATTTCTCCGAATCTGAATCCCATTCTGTCGTTATCCCAATATCCATTAATGACCTCTAGCAAACCCGGAACCCCAACCATATTTATCAATGAAGGAAGATGCTCTACACAACTCTTGATTTCTTTCCTCTGATCATTAGTCAAACCCTTCCACCATATCACTAAACCTGGCGGTGGACCCACAACATGTCGAACTGCACATCATGAGACATCTGTAAGACAAAACACTGTTAGTTTCCCATCCCAGGAACAACAATTTGTTTCACACTTGGCACAATAATGCTTCCAATTAGCAAATAGTGGGATGTAGTAGCTTCCAGTTTTTACACCGTCCGAACACAGTAAGGTGTCTTTCCTGCCCGATTCAGGTAGGTCTGAGATACCCAAACTAGTCTATGGTCAGTATGCGCTATATCAGTTGGGGTTTGGCTTCGCTCTACGCTAATTTTTCTGGAGTGGTTTTCAAACGAATGACATAGGTTATCCAAGTGGATAAGCTGGGGGTGAGTTCTCTAACGCTGTGGGATGACCGCATACCCACTCGACCTTAGAGACCTCCAAAGAATATATTAAAGGGTTTTTAGTAAAGGTATGACCGCAGCTCATTGTTATGGCCCGTACTTTGTACGTTTGGATATTTCGAAGTCGTCGTGGGAAGCTAAGGACGAGACCATTTCAAAAATTATTTTGGTGTACGAGTTGTTATAAATACAATCTATGACTATTATTGCATGGGAAATATTAAGAAAGGCCAAGGATAAAAAGAGAAATTTGCAAAATGGCCAATGGAAATAATGTGGAAGGTTAGGGGCAAAATCGTAATATTGAGAAAAGTCGAGGGGCAAAATGGGAATTTCACCCGAGTTTCATGAAAATTCCATAAAAGGCCATATTGGCCATGTGAAGAAAAAAAGATGACAATTAAGTCATCTTTGTCAAGATTTCAAGAAAATTCTAGAATAAATAAATAAAAGGAAAAAGGGAAGAAAAATCTAGAGAGGGGGAGCCATGTGCCCCTCACATGACTTGCATAACTATATATATGTGTGTGTAGTCATATTTTAAGGGAGGAAGAGAAAGAAAGCAAGAAAAGAAAAAAGAAGAAGAAGAAGAACAAGGAGAAGGGGTGTTCGGCCAACACCCCATCATTTCACCCCCTTGAAAATTTGTTCCAAAAATTATATTCTTGTTGTATTCCTACTAATTCAAGCCTCCTCTACAACGTGGTGTAATTGTTTCGGAAGAAGGAGCACTTGTTTCTTCAATTGGACACCTTGACCAAGTGAAGAACTTTGGAAGAAAAGGTATGATTTCATTCTCTTTTATGGGTTATGAAGATTTGGTTTGTGTTGTAATATATGGAAATGAATAGAATTCATAGGAATATGGAAGTTTGCATGGCAAGGGTGTTTGTGTGCATGTGGCCGAATGCATGGGATATGGTGTAGTTAGAATGAGTTGAATTTTGTGTTGTATTTTGATTGTGGTTATTGTAGAATTTGTGTTGGAAAGGAAAGTAGAACGAAAACGGAATAAATTTGAAGAAGTGTATGTGGCCGTGACCTATAGGTGGGAGCAATGGTGATGGAATTATTTTGTTTAATATGTTAGTTGCGTCGTTGTGATCTTTATAGTGTGATGGAAGTTTAACGATTAAAGTTTGGCATTGGAATTGCATATATGTGTTATAGGAAAGTATATGTGTTCTAACATAGTTGTGATGTAATTATGGAAATGAATGGTTTAGGTGTTAGTTATGATTGTCGTTAATGAAGTTGGAAGATGATAATGTGTTACGGATGTGTTTGTTGAAAAAAATGGAAGTTTTGGATAAGTATGATTTCGGTGGGAAGTTTGTATGTTTTGTGAATAATATGAAAAATCATATGTAATGCCTCTAAATGATATTGGAATGGTTTTGAAGAGTAAACGAGTATGAAAACGTTCATATTGGATAGAAACTGTGAAATTTGTTGCAAGTCGTCGCTTATGTATAAAGATGACTATATATGTTAGTATGTGATTCTAGCCAATTGTTGAAGTTGTTGGTATAAGTTGTGATATTATGATTGAAAGTTTGGTAGGGTTGAATTCCCGGATTGTTGTTAATGTTAATATGGGCCGAGCCATATTCTCGGGATGGTGCATTTACGGGGGGAGGTCTTTTGAAATTTCGGCGGATAAAAACAAGTTCAAGATTGGAGTTTTAAAGCTTCATGAATAGTAATTGGTAAACATGACCAAATCACGGATTTTGGCGAACTTTGGACGAGGATTTGGAGTAGCGTAAGCGGCGGAAAAGGTATGTAAGGCCTACTCTTTCTTTCTTTGGCATGTCATAGATGTAATAGGATTGAATATGTGCCTCGGGGCTACTCTAATTCTAGAAATCGAGCTTGAATTTAGTTACTATTGACTCAGTAGAATTGAACTAAATGAGTACGCCTTATTGTAAATAGATGTTCAAATGTTTGTAACTTTTAAAAATGAAACCGGAATGCCTTGAAACTTTTGAGGATGAACCAATGAAAAACAATGACCACGTTTCTATGTTCGATACCCGACTTGATCCAAGGTGGGCCCACAATCCCGAGACCTAAATGTATGGTACTATTTGCTTTAATTCCGTACGATAATTAATGGAAATTGTTGGCTAATGTTCCGTGTTTGCTATAGGAATCGGTAATGCGGATATGTGTATTCGATTTGACTATTCGATATAGACACTCCGATACGAATGATCGATATGAACACTCGATATAAGCATTCGACATAAATTATTCCGATATGAGAATTTCGGCGTAAGCATTACGGTATGAATAGTTGGTATAAGTGTTTTGATATGAGTCATACGATCGAGTAATCGATATGAGAATCCTCTGTAAGCCTCAATGTCCTTTATGCACGATCTCGGATCGCTTGAAAGTCCGAAGAGGTTTCGGTATGTTAAATGCTATAACTCTCCGATGCTAACCGGAAGAACCGAGACTTGTTCGAATCTTCGAGATGTTAATAAGCGTATGTATTCATCGAGTCGATTTCATATGCATATGTTTACACTACTACTCTGCTCGTGCGCGACTCAATGTATCTTTCACCGAGTCCGGGCCGGGGCATGTTATGATCTCGTGTGTACGTTACGATACGATTCGATTCAACGAGTCCGGGCCGGGACATGTTCTCGTGCGCACTTCTGCATTATTCACCGAGTCCCTCGTAATTGCGGGCCGGGACACGTTATCCGTATGTGACTATGATGTGATGTTATGGGGACGGTGGCGGGATGGCACATGATTATTACTCACCGAGACCCGCGATGAAGGGGCGGACACGTTATGTATACATGATTATGATATGCATGATTTTATCTACCGAGTCCCTTAATAAAGGGCGGGACACGTTATGTACATATGATTCGATATGCATGATTTTATCTACCGAGTCCCTTAATAAAGGGGCGGGACACGTTATTTGCATATATGACATCGATTACCTATACATGATTCTAATCACCGAGTCCCTCATCGGAGGGCGGGACACGCCATACACATATGAGATTTATGATTTTGATATGCTTTTACGTATTCGTCCGACATGTGTCATCTCGAGCATTTCACGTTTTGCACTCGTCGATCTATGCCGATGCTGTACGATCTGTATGTTCTGTATTCCGTCCGGTACATGACCTCATCTGAACATTCGGTACGCTCTGTACTTCGTCTGACGTGTGACATCACGGGTTCACTCTGTATTTTCTGTACCTCTTCGGACATGCGATCTGTGACTTATAAAGTAGGCAGTTCTGGTACTCTGTTGACTTACCTAGTTTCTGTACACTTTTTGGCATATGTAGCAGGTATGTATGAGTTGGGTTTGTAAGGTAAGCGGTTGCTAGTCTGAGTAACGTATGTATCTGATCGTTCTGCTTGCTTCAGTTATAGTTCTGTTTCTCTGTATTGTATGCCTTACGTACTCAGTACATTTTCCGTAGACCCCATGTCTTCGGGGGGCTGCGTTTCATGCCGCGCGGTACTCCCGGATGAGTGATGTGATTATAGAAGACGTTCAACGGAGGTGGCGAGCTCCATTTTCCCCGGAGTAATGCGCCGAGTCGGAGTCGTACGATTTGATTTTACCGGATACAGTGTTAGAGACTTTGCGGACAGGCGTTGTGGATATGGTATGTCGATCGTGTCGGCGGCTCCATCGTCGAGCATGTCGATTTGTGTTATGTAGTTAATTTTGTATAATCACAGATTTTGTAAAGTTTGAAAGCTTCATTGTGTATTTCATGATTATTCGATTTATAGATTTGAAAAAAATTTATGTGTGCAATAGGAGTCTGTGGGTTCGCTCGGCTCCGGATGTGGGGTCGGGTGCCCATCACGTCCCATGGAATTGGGGCGTGACACTCATCCCGCGTCATCACCCGTGGAACAAAGTGTAAAATACATGCCAGGAGTGGCGGAGTATGCATGCATGAATGACAGTTATGTTTTGTGAAAATTTAAACACATAAACAATTTATATCACATAAACAATTTACATCACATAAGGCAAACAATATTGGAACCCTTATGGTTAGAACCTTAGATTGTCCCTAGCAGAGTCGCCATCTGTAGCGGGCGTTGGGAATTCTAAGTTTAACCGACTCGCACATACCTCATGAAAGGAAGGAGGTGTCCCGGGGAAGTACGGTTGTGAATAGTATCGGAAAAGTTGGAAAAGCCCGCCAACCACTTAATGGTGCTCTACAGGATACATTTTAGAGTCGCCACCTAATTTTTAGGAAATTAGAAAAACTAGTTCGAAAAGGGTTCATTTAAAAACTATTTAAAAGAAACCTAATCTACCAGAGTCTGGGTAAGGGTTCTGGTGATCTCCCGGGGAAGGTGTTAGGCACCTCGGTATTAAGGATCCGCTCAATTGCAGTTTATCAACGGGTTCTAATAGTTTACCTTATGATAATAAATTGTTTTGGAAAAAATTGCTTAAGTCTAGATTTTCGCAATAAAAGGGTGTCATTTACATGCAAAAGTTCATTTTAAGAAATCATCGAAGTATAATTCGGCTCAAAATTTGAGCATGGGTGTCGAACTTGAACACCTAAGCTAATACCCAAAGGCTCCTAGCCTAGGTAGGACTCCACATAAGTCCACCCAAAAAAGATTTTAAGTTATGAAAATAGTTTTATGAAAATAGTTTTAACATATTATTATACTATATATATATATATATATATATATATATATATATATATATATATATATATATATATATATATATATATATATATATATACACACACACACCGTAATTCATCATGATATGTTATTCATTTTTATCAATTATATTCTTTATTAATCCAAATTTTAATCCGTTTCATACGCATTTTCCCAAGTTTGAATGTTCAAAATCAGTCCATAAGTTTTAGAGTGGTCCAGAACGGTCTCGGGTAGTTCAGTTCCCCAAGTTCTAGTACTGTCAAATTAGCCCAGTAATTTTCCCCAAGTCGGATGTTATAAGTCCAAAAATGTCTCGGTCTATCTTTCATTTCATACATGAGTTAAATTTTAAAAGCGATCAGTTTTTAGCGACTTTAAATTGTATGAATATCATATAAGAGTTCCAACATATTGAATTTGAAGGCACAAATATGAATTTAAATTGCATAAAGTAAGAGTAAAGATTTTGGGCCGACCAAGGCCAAACGAAGGTATTATGCATGTTTGTCCGTAAGTCCATACGTATGCTCCATTTCGCTCCAAATCCATTCGACTCGATCTAGATACGTTAGTGGGGCCCACCAACGGGTTTGGATGGACAAGGATGCAAACGGGTATACATAACATTAGAATACATCCATAAATTAAACTAAGTACAAGAATTAAAAAGCCACAATGATTATTACAATGCAAAAAATTAAATTATAACATTATTGGGCCGAGCCCATATATAATAACTAACAGTATCAATTACTAGACTAATGATATGATCGAGATGTGAGAAATGAGATGCAGGCCCAAAACAATAATGACAATGGCCCAAGAGGAAATACCCAGAAATGTCTGAGTGTCAAAAGTCATTATATACATGATATATACCCAATATACACCTAATGGAGAGCAGAACCATAGTGGCATACCCTTCATATATGCTCAATATACACCTCAACTTAATCACTTCAATTCCCAGAAATCAAAACTAGAACAGGACCCCCAGAAATTTCATTTTTTAACCAAAACTTTAGACTTCTAATTGTTTTAAAGGGCATTGGAGGTTTCTGAATGTCAACGAGGCTAATCAGTGATCCACAACACCCAAAGGAGCTACTATAATTCATTTAGATTCAATTTGAGGTCGCAACACTAATCCCAGAATGCAAACAGAGGGCTAGAGAGGTGTCAAGTTACCAAGTCAAGTAAGGCAAAGTATTGGAAAGTTGCAAGTAACACAGAAGCCACAACAGCAGGAACATAGAAACAATAGAGTATTCATCGTGATAGGGGAAAACAACAACAATGCAGGGAATGGATGGGGTAAGGTCATGTCAAATCAAGCCTAAGCAAACAAGACATGGCATAGATCCTATACTGGTTCCCAGTTTTAGAAATCAAAAACCAATAAGGCAAGTGAAGGGCCAAGCTAGTTCTAAGGTACAAGGGTCATGTTACTCAATCTTAGGCTCAAAAATGGACATAATAGACATGGTTCAGCTTCAATGAGCAAACAGGGACAAACAACACATGAGGCAGTAATCAAATTAAACAGGTAAACAGTAAAGGGATGGGATATCGCAAAATAGGAATCACACTTAGTCTCTCTAAGGCATTTTTAATCTCGTCCTAGCCTTCCTATACTTAGTTTTATTGACCTATGTGAAACAAAAATCCCAAACAAACTGTGACTCTACACTAGTGTAAAGAGCGCAAGTCACAAAGAGCAGACTTTATGAATACTACAAGCAAGTAGAATATAGGAGAATTATCAAGCATTCAGCAACAAGATCAAAGCAATCAACTTATTAGCCATTCCCAGTCCCTCTTATTCCAATTTTAAGACAAGAAACCAAGTTCCTTACACTTTCCTATCTTATATCTCTTGTAATAGTTCCCAAAATAAGATCAACAAATGCACACAATGCATACAAGGTTCAGAACAATTAAACTCTTCAAAGATAAAAAAGATAAGCTAAAAGTCTTTCAGGTTCTTATTTTAAGCAAATTCTCAATCTAGACAGTCTCAGAACTCACTAAACTGGCTCAAGAAAATCATTTTTATCTTCATATACTTTTCCATATTTAGAATTGACAAAATAAGGCAACAACTAAAGCAGAACAGTCATAAAACACACAAGCATTCTTCTTATGGTTTTAAAAGTCATATAGCCAAAACAGGAAACCAAGATTTATTTTAACGGTTTTCAGAATTAGCAAAGTTCACTATTTCCATAGCTGTACTCAAAATCCAGATAACAAATACTTTTTAAGAAAGATCTTCAATAGGCCAGTTTTAAAGGAGTTTGAAGAAATCATTTTTTCTACAAGACTACTTGACAAGTTTTAAATATAGCAGTCTTAAAGGTGTGGTAAAAGGTTTATGATAAATAAGACAAGCAAATATTAGACGTAGACACCTTCTAGTTTAAGATAGGCAGACTACCCAGAATCAAACAAGACACATCTCAGAATATTTAAGCCGTCCTTGGCCAGATTTTAATCACTAGAAACAAGTGAAAAGGAAACCATCTCATTTTAATTTCAGAACAGTTTTAGGCAATAAATGAAACATCCACTTTTAGAACTATTTTTTAACCTTAAGACCTTTGAAACCCATTTCATAAACTCTGAACCATGACAAGCAAGTCTTGACTCATATTCTTCATACCAGGGTCCAAACAACTAAGATAATCAACTTCAAGAAATCAAAAGGAGCTACAACTAACCAGAAGTCTTTAAAATTCAATGAAACAATAACAACATGCCTAGAACTAAAGAGAACTACACCTCAACAACTTTCAGTAAAACACAGATCTTAACAGAAAGTCACATATCCAGTTTTCATCTCAGAAATTTCAATGTAATAGTGAACTTCAAACCAAAACAGACCCTTCTTTACAGCTTTTGACCATTTAAACATCAATTCCATCCAATCAACACTAAAATAACAACATTATAACATAAATAGCTTACTCAAAAATTCATAAACAGGTTGTAACCAGTGCAACAATATATACTGTGGACATAAGACAAACTATTCCCTATATTCTTTAACTATTTTTAATTAATAACCGCAACTAATCACCACTAGAATCCCCTAAATCTTCATAATATTCACACCATAACATCATAATTAGCCTTAATATCTATATAAAACCGTAACCAAAACAACTTCAAATAATCATAAACACATATCAATACATGTAAGTAAACTAGAATATAGATAGGATAGAATAGAGATATTATCTTTTTGTAGGGAAACCTAAGGATCAAAAGAGGGGTTGAATCACAAGCTTCCACACCAACACCCAAAAATTCTCAAATAGCCCTTTTGTTCTTGAATTTTTAAAGGTAATTGTAGTGTTTTTGTATGATATCAGTATAGTAGTGTAGTAATAGTGGATTTTTAAACAATATAGTAGTAATATAAAACTATGATAGGAAGATCAATGTGGCAATCAAACTGTAACTATTCTAAGAGAGAATTTTAGGAATAGAAATCAGACCCCCAAAAATGTCACAATCCTATTCTATTTATAGCATGATAGCCTCAACCCTAAGGAAAAAAATATCCCAAAATGAAACCAGATTTCCCCGCCAATTCCACAACAAATTCGAATTTCAGTAAAGGACAACCAAAATTCTCAAAGAAGTCTGTACCTATTGTACCTTATCCAATCAAAATTTTCACATAAATCACAATATACAACTCAGAATCTAACAAATTGTACCCGAAAAATATAAATAAAATTAGAAAATACTAAGATAGTATGCCTAGTCATTAATAAAACAGGAATACCAACTCATAACGGTACAATAGTACAAAACAGGATAAAATCCCCCCAAATTCGTACCCAGCCACAAATCTATTTAGGAAGTTTCCCCTTAGGTTCCTTCATTGAGTGTTTATAGTGCACAAGGTGGCAAAAAGCTCGTGGCCTTGCCCATGGCAACCATAACATGAAGAAATCAAGAGTAACAAACCTTAACGATTCATTTTGGCATAAAAAATAAAATTCGAACAAAATTGAACCTGGAGATTACAAGAACTCACGATAAGGAACAAAACCCCTCAAAAAACTGGCAATAAATGGCTGTGGATCGCAGTGGGTCGACCGCTAGTGGTGGAACCCTAGAATGCATGCAATCTCCTGAGAGAGGTGAGGAGTAGTCGGGTGGAGAAAATGAGAGAGTGGGGGTGGAAGTTTGTTTTTACAAACTTCCACTTCCCTTTTTTTTTTTTTTAACAAATACCCCCCTTAGACTTTTAAAAAGGTTAATTTAAAACCCCTCTCCTAATTTAAACCAACTAATACTAAGTAATATAAACACACATATGATTAAATAAAATAATTATTTTAGGCTAATTTAAAAATTTAAACTAGTAAATTTAAAAATTAGCTTCGAAACGAGCCTAATATTGATATAGTTCCAGATAATATTTAAGAATGTGAAAAATGCGGTTAAAATTAAACCGTAATTCATATGTTGTCTTAATTAATAATTTCCTGAGTTAGACGGAACAGGATGTGTATTATTTATTTTTTGACTTATATTTATGAAAACAAATCACTCGTAATTTCTTGTAATTGTCAATTTTCACCGAATAGTAATTAAACATCAACTTTGCAATTTTCTCGGGATTTTTAAATTTTTTAAATAATCTTTTTGAGGGCATCCTTACTCCGTCTAAGACTCGGGAAATATGAAAATTGAAATATACATTTTATGAGGTGAAAATTAGGTGTCAACACTAATGCACCGGCAGTATTCATGGAGTTGATGAACAATATGTTCAGGCCTTTCCTGGAGTTATTTGTGATTGTTTTCTTTGATGATATCCTGGTATATTCTCGGTCCAAGGCCGAACATGCAGACCATTTACGTACCGTTCTTAGAGTTCTTCAGGCTCGGGAGCTATTTGTAAAATTTTCAAAGTGTGAGTTTTGGTTGAATTCGGTGACCTTTTTAGGGCATGTTATTTCAGCTGATGGTATTCGGGTGGATACCCAGAAGATTGAAGCTGTGAAGACTTAGCCACGGCCTACAACACCTATGAAGGTTCGTAGTTTTCTGGGCTTGGCAGGTTATTACAGAGATTTGTAGAAGGCTTTTCTTCTATTTCTGAACCATTGACAAAGCTGACTCAGAAGGCAGGTAAATTTCAATGGACAGATGCTTGTGAACGCAGTTTTCAAGAGTTAAAGAATAGATTAACTTCTGTCCCAATCCTGACACTTTTAGAAGGATCAGAAGGCTATGTTGTCTATTGTGATGCTTCAGACGTTGGGTTAGGATGTGTGTTGATGCAGCATGATAATGTGATTTTTTATGCTTCAAAGCAGTTGCGAAAACATGAGAAAACCTATCCCACCCACGATCTTGAGGTAGCTGCGGTGATTCATGCATTGAAAATGTGGAGGCATTATTTGTATGGTGTTCATGTTGATATTTATACGGATCACAAGAGCCTTCAGTATATTTTCAAGCAGAAAGAGTTGAATTTATGGCAAAGGCAATGGTTGGAGTTGTTAAAAGATTATGATGTTAACATTCTATATCATCCCGGGAAGGCGAACGTTGTGGCTGATGCTCTTAGCCGCAGATCTATGGGAAGATTATGTAATGTTCAGCCAGAGAAAAGAGAGTTAGCTCATGAGCTCCAGCAGTTAGCAAGCCTAGGAGTTCAGGTAGTGGACTCGGGCAATATGTGAGTTACCATTCAGAATTCAAGAATTCGTCACTAGTAGTTGAGGTGAAAGAGTGCCAGTACGAGGATCCCATACTAGTTCATTACAAAAATACACTTCCTCATGGAGTTCTCCGATGTCGAGGCAGGTTGTGTGTTCCCGATGTTACAGGATTACGTCATAAGATTTTGAAAAAAGCCCATTGTTCCCGTTATTCTACTCATCCCGGAGCAACGAAAATGTACCATGATCTTAAATCCATACATTGGTGAAATGGAATGAAGAAAGATATATAGGAATTCGTGGCTCAATGCCCTAACTGTTAACAAGTGAAGATTGAATACCAAAAGCCAGGCGGGTTGTTGCAAGCTATGGAAATTTGGACTTGGAAGTGAAGAAGTGATTAATATGGATTTCATTGCAGGCTTACCTCGTACTCAGCGTAAGTATGATTCTATATGGGTAATTGTGGATAGACTTATAAAGTCAGCTCATTTCCTACCAGTTAGAACTACATATGCATTATGTCAAGGAGATAGTACGACTCCATGGTGTCCCAGTATCTATTATTTTCGATAGAGGGACACAGTTTACAGCTAATTTCTGGAAGTCTTTTCAAGAAGGTTTGGGGACTCAGGTGAGTCTTAGTACAATATTTCATCCACAGACTGATGGGCAAGCTGAGCGTACTATCCAGACTCTCGATGATATGCTACAGGCATACGTGTTAGATTTTGGAGGTAGTTGGGATGATCACTTACCGCTTATTGAGTTTGCTTATAACAACAGTTATCATTCAGCATCTAAATTGCCCCGTATGAGGCTTTATATGGGCGCAAGTGCAGATCACCAATTGGGTGGTTCAAAGTGGGAGAAACTAAACTGATAGGGCCAGACTTGATCCAGCAAGCCATAGAAAAGGTCAAGCTTATACAGGATCGATTATTAATAGCTCAGAGTCATCAGAAATCCTATGCAGATAATCATCGACGAGACTTAGAGTTCCAAGTGAAGGACTGGGTATTCTTGAAGGTGTCGCCAATGAAGGGCGTTATGAGATTTGGCAAAAAGGGCAAGCTTAGTCCCCGGTACATTGGACCTCACGAGATTATATGCAAGGTAGGCCAGATGGCTTATGAATTAGATCTACTATCGGACTTGGAGT
>NC_081343.1:16124383-16130457 GCF_029784015.1 Lycium ferocissimum | reverse complement strand
AGAGATAGCAATTTCCCTTTAAACCCTTTTAAATTTTGGGTTTCCTCGAGGTAATCTTAGACTAACCCCGGCCCGGTTGGTAAAATAAATCATCTATCGGAAAGAGGGTATTTATTCTTAAGGGTTCCCTTTTTTTGACAATCAATGCAATTAAAAACCCTTTTTTCTTTTAGACAAAAAATGGAGCCCCCCAAAGGAGACACTTCCTAATAAATACGTTGTCGAAGATCTTTCGGGCTTTTAACTCTTTTAACTCTGTTGACCATTCAAAGGTGGAATATACGATTAGTGTTTTAAAAAGATCAATTCTAAAGTCTTCTCTTGGGGGGGAAACCCCAGAAGATTTCAGAAAGACTTCTCGAAAGTCATTAAGGGCCCGGTGGGGCGGGGAATTTTGGGCGGTTTTATCCCCTAACTCGGTAAGTGATAAAATCCCCCTTGAAAATCATCTTTCTAGCTTTAAAATAGGAAATGTATCCCTAACTCAGACTAAGTGATAGGTATACTCCTTGGAAATCAACTTTCTAGCTTTAAGGAAATAAATATAATTTGTGTTTTTGAATTGCCCTTCCTTCTTTTTGGGTTCTTAGGCTAATTCTTTCTATTTTGGTCTTAAAACCCCCGGGCATAAATGAAGCAAACCCAATCCATCTCTGATTCTCAAATTCTACCTTTTCCAATTCCTAATTCCTATTTCTCTTTTTTAGACTAAACGTCCCCTAAATCTACATATGACTCTCATTGGAGTGGACACCGAAGGTTTTTTTAAACTTTTCTGTTTCTACCCCAAAATTTTTTCAATAAATGGGGTTATATAATATAGAGCGGATCCTGGGTCAATAAAGTCATAAACATCGAAATGAAACGTTATACCAAAATATCGCACGTGCCCCGATCCCCATGACCTTACATAAAACCTTGGGTTGCAAAACACGGCACCCCATTTCCAGGATCCCTCTCGGTGGGGGCCCCCTTTTAAAATGGCCCCCCCGGGGTCGCTCATAGCATATATCCATACCCATGCCCATGCGACGCTCCCCTGGGTGTGTCTTACCACACTTGTTGCAGACTAGATTATCATAAGTCTTCTAACCCACACTAGCCTGAGAGTAGGAGTATGGTGCCCTAAAATTCTATCACTTTTGATCATTCCTGAACATAGGGGGCACCGGGCACTGGCTGCAGATGGAGCCGGTCCTGATGACCTATTCTTGAAGAATTTTCTGCCTCCACCTTCCCCACTGAAGTTACCAGCAGACTTAGCTCTTTTATTAAACATTGTCTTTCTCTTTCTGAAGAGCTTCTTCCTCTTTCGTTCTGTCCTCAATACCATGAACAAAAGCAACCATCTTAGTGATAGTATCATCCCATTCTGAGCAGTAATATTCGCATCACCATGTAAGTCGGGTATAAGGACCAACACAAAGCGCCTAACACTGGCCCTCATATTTGGGACCATGTAAAGAGTATACTTGGCCAAATAAACAAACTTGAGATAAAAGTCATTCACACTCATGTCATTCTCTCTGAGTCTCTCAAATTCATAGGCCTTTACCTCTCTGACCTCAATTAGCTGGAAGTGGTCATTGAAGTCTTCAACAAACTCATCCCAAGTTGCTTAAGATGCATCTTTATCACAAATTTCAACCGGAAAGGTGGCCAGCGGGCGCCAAGCTGGTTAAATTCGCCGAGCACCTATCATCATACTTTCCTAATCATGTCTAGGTGAGCCACATGGCTATCTCATAATTACCATGCATCAAAAACTCAATTTCCATCGGGCTAAGGCACCATTTTATACAAACATCAACAACTATGCCCATATATACACAAGCCGACAAGGATATCAAAATGATATACACAAAATATGAGCTGACAAAGTTGAGAGATACCTAACTGTACACAACTGTCTACGAGCCTCTATGAAGAGTATAAAACCATAAAGATGGAATAGGACCCCGCCATGCCCATATCTGTATACCAAAAGAATAATACCAACTATCTCGGCTCCGGATCAAATGGAGCACGCCTGGCGCAATCACGAAGCCCACTGCGGTTCCGGCTCTCCCGCCTACTCGCGGTACGAACGCAAAGCATCCACAAATAAAAGGACGTCAGTACAAATAATGTACTGAGTAAGTAAGGCATGAATAATAACATGATACAAGTATGAAGAATAACATAAGATAAATGGATCGTTAATACCTCTTAAGACGTTCATTATGCTTACTTAATGTCACGACCCAACCAGGAGGCCATGACGGGCACCCGGAGCTAACCCACCGAGCAGCTATCAACATACATCTCATAATCATTTCTAGGTGGACCACAAAAATATCTCATGGGTATCATAATCTATAAGGGCATATATCACAAGATAATGACACATCGCTGTATAATCATCAATAACTATGCCTATAAACATAAAGCACCCAACAGGTCGCTAAAATATAATACAACAATATGAGCTAATAACGATATGGGACTTCTCGCTACACACATCTATCTACGAGCCTCTATATAGAATACAGGAATCCATGAAGACGAGGCAAGACTCCGCTATGCCCAAGTATATGTATACACAAGAATAGTACCAATAAACTACAGCTCCGAAGCAACTGGAGCATTGTTGAAACTCCGCTGATGAAGATCCTAAGGATCATATCTGTCTACCTGTAGGCATGAACATAGCGTCCACAAAAAGGGGCGTACGTACGAGCGATGTACTGAGTATGTAAGGCATGAATAGCAACATAACAAGAGATAGGTAATATAACATGAAATAAAGAGATAACCTGTACATCTGAATGCCTCTTAGGCGGATACCATGCATGCTTAACCTTTTCATAAAAACATTTCTCATACATATATAAAATAATAGTGATGCGGAACGTGCAGCCCATCCATAAATATATTATATCATCATTATGTACCCATATATCCCGCGTCCGGGACAATATCATAGTACACCAACTGATCAGGTGGTTATGCATATATAACGCCTCGCCCTTTTCCCATATTCCATATATATAAATAATATAGATAGCATGCATGAGAACCCAAATAAAAGCTACTACTTTATGGGAGTGACATAAGGTCGGTAACCTCCGATTTATATTATGGAAAAATTATCATCGCTATATCCCACCTTGAAGGGACAACTATCATAAGGTGAGATCAACAACAATGAATAAAATCAAGAAAATCATAAAATAAGCTCAATAATCTCATAACAGCATCAAATCCATAAGCTTTGGAATCTCTAGAATGGGATCATCATTGTCATCATGGGAAACATCTATCTTTAGCTTCATAAGAACCTTGAGAATTATAGTCTGCTAGCGTTTTGGGAACAAGGGTGTCATGGAAAACATGTATGGGTTCATAAGGAAAGGAGTCATGCCTTTAGAAAGAAAGGGATTAGCCTTAACATACCTCTTTGGTCTCCTTAACTACTTAACGCTTATCCTCCCAAGCTCGTAAATCTACATTCAAGAGAATTCATATTGTTGTTAGGCCTATCGTCATATGCTTACTTAAGCCTTCAAATTAAAACCCTTTAGAATCTGCCAAAATTCGGGCAGCATCTCTCCTGTTTATATCCCTAGCCCGAAATCACAATACCAACAACAAACAACAACAATAGCACCAACATCAACAACTTCATTATCAATACCATAATAATCCATAAAACATCCCATATGATGTTTACCCGATTTCTCAACCAACTAGTTCATTATATGACTATTTAATAGTTTTATCTCCGTAAATAAACCTAAATCAATATCAATAAGGAGAGATTCTTACCTTATTCCCACTACAACCGCAATATCTTCAATATTCACCTCGATTTCAAGCCAAGATTCACCGCAATACGATATTATAATCGCAACTATATGCTATCCAAGCCTAAATCTCGAGATTTCACTTGATTTGGACTCAAATTTTATGGGTGGAAGTTGGGGGAATGTTCTAGAGAGTTTGGGATAGTTTTAGGGGTGTTTGGATGAAAATTAAGGGGGTAAACCCCCTTTTTATATTGTTCTAGAGTCGGTTTGCACCGACCTAGAACGTTCACGCACTGTAGCTGGGTGTGCCTCTGCTCTACCGGCCTAACTTGTAACGTCCATAACTCTCTACTCTGATGTCATATCGACGAGCAGTTTGTTGCGTTGAAAACTAGACTTCATGAACTTCATTTTAGGATTTTACTTTATCTCAAAACTCTTCATATGCTAAAAGATATTATTTCTCTAAATTGGCTGAAAATTATCGTACGAAATCTTGCCTATCCTTTCTCCAAAATTCCAACAACTTAGTTTCCTTGCTTCACTTGTTCTTCAATCCTCCCATGACCGATTACGTGAACTTAAACCTCCATAACCATAAGATAGGAACATATAATCTCATATATCCTAGGAAATATCTCCAGTGTCTACAATTGAACAACTAACACCTAACGAATCTCAACGCACAAAATCACGAGGCGTAACATTTCTCCCCTCTCAGAAACATTCATCCTCGAATGTTTAGCTCTTAGGAATGCTACAAAAATTTCGCTAGAGTTTGCCCTGTAATCGTACCACTACCATCCTGATGCAACAACCCAAAATATGCAGTGCCTCACAGGGCTACAATATCAATATCCATATTGGCCACACACGACTAAGAAATCATTCATAGAAGCATCACATACCTGAGGATAATGGTATCTCTATCTGGAGCTCTTCTTGGGGTGGAAATAGATGTGGATACCTGGACTTCATATCTTCCTCTGCTTCCCAAGACATTTCTTCCCTATTATTGTTTCTCCGCAGAACTTTAACTGAGGCTACATCTTTGGTTCTAAGTCTCCAAACTTGCATATCTAGAATGGCAATGGGTACTTCTTTATAAGATAATTTTTCAGTAACTTGGACATCATCTACATGCACAATTCTGGAAGGATCTCCAACGCACTTACGAAGCATTGACACATGAAAGACTAGGTGGATTGACTCCAAATCTGAAGGCTAATCTAACTCATAAGCAACTTGGCTTACCTTGCGCACAATCTTGTAAGGCCCAATATATCGGGGACTAAGCTTTCCCTTCTTACCAAATCACATTACACCTTTCAACGGCGACACTTTCAGGAATACCCAATCATTAACTTTGAATTCCAAGTTTCGTCGACGATTGTCCGCGTAGGATTTCTAACGACTTTGAGCTGTTAATAACCGATCTTGAATAACCTTGATCTTCTCCACCGCTTGCTGGATCAAGTATGGCCCCACTAACTTTGTCTCCCCTACTTCGAACCATCTAATTGGTTATACTATAATATCGTCCCGGACGCGGGATGCCTGCACACGGGATATATGGGTATATAACGATGATATAATATATTTATGGATCAGGCTGCATGTTCCGCAGCACTATTATGTTATATATGTATGAGAAATGTTTTTTTTAAAAAGGCTAAGCATGCGTGGTATCTGCCTAAGAGGCATTCAGATGTACAGGTTATGTCTTTATTTAATTTTATGTTCCCTATCTCTTGTTATGTTGCTATTCATGCCTTACATACTCAGTATATCGCTGGTACTGACGTCCCTTCTTGTGGAAGCTACGTTCATGCCCGCAGGTAGATCGGTAGACGGATCTGATCCTTAGGAGCTTCGTCAGCGGAGTTTCAAAAATGCTCCAGTTGCATCGGAGCTGCAGTTTATTGGTACTTGTCATGACCCAATCTCGTAGGTCGTGACTAGTGCCCGAGCTGGGCACCCAAACACATTCATCAAATCCGAAACACATACAGACGGCTTATGGGTATACAAATATCAGACGCTGGCTCAGATTAGCTCAAACTGTCTCAAACACATCTCAAACACAAACATATATATATCAGAAGCCGGCAAGGCTATCAAACGGCGCAACGGCCCAAGCATGTACAAATGCAAGCCGACCAGGCTGCGCGGCGGCGGAAATAGGATCGCCCGGAACATATATATCAAACAAGCACTTTGTACGAAGAATAGGACTAACCCCTACATGTCCACGGGCCCTAAACGGGCAAACAAAATCATATGACG
>NC_081343.1:16039368-16124283 GCF_029784015.1 Lycium ferocissimum | reverse complement strand
ATAAGAGTCATACACGTACTCGGATTGCGAAATAGAATTTCCTCGAGGCTCGTGTCATAGCCTATTTGTAACTAAGGCATGCCAAAAGAAGATAGGATTGAGCTTTACATACCTCGAACACTTCCAAAGCTACTCCAAACTCAAGCTAATACAACCTACGCCTCGGGATCCCCAAGGTCTACAAATACGTCAACGGATATCAAATATTAGCTATAGCCATTTAGGCATTTAATTCCAAACTAACACTAAATTCTCTGAAATTTGGCGGCATTTCCCACGTAAATAGGCCACCACGAAATTTAACTCGGCCAAAATCAACAACAACAACGACAACAACCAACCTAGCAACATCAATAATCAATCCGAAAGGCAATATAGCATTAGTAACTCTCTTTTACATCATTCAACAACTTTCGATATATTCAATTCACGAAACACCTTCAAGCCAACATCAACGCTTATACATTCAAATACACGACGAACCCATACCAACAATATTCAAGGACATTTCAAACAATTCATACAACATTTCCAACAATCCAACAATTGCTCCAATTTTCTAGAAAATAGCCCCATACAGGAACACCACTATAACCCATTCCTCACTTTCACGAATCATGATTTGCACCAACAATCCACACTCTAACAATGTCATTCCCATAAATATAGAAAATGCATTAAAGGCACATAATTCTCCAAATCGACCCATACAATTACAACATCAATCTTGAGTCATTAACTCTCATTTCAACATAGAATTCCAACGACAACATTCAAAATTCCAAATAGAATTAATTCATTCATTGTCATACAATATGACCCATATTCCCAACACTACACATATACATATGTTGATGATTCATTCTTTCTTCACACTACACAACTAAACATGCTACATAAAATCAATTCATCATCTCAACACAACACACACCTTGCACTGCACGACCATACACCATGCCACGACTTAAACTTTGACATGCCATATTTCATGATTTTCATTCATTTTAGCATACTACAACATGCTACATCATTCATAACACATAAAACAAGATTAAATCTTACCTTTCTTCCTTGACTTCACAACTAGCTAGGGTTAGCTAGGATGAAAACTAGCGGTTTGATCGCTCTGACAACACTTCCACGTTACTTGGGGACCTCGATTAGTGGATTTGCATCAAAGAAATATTTTGGGATGGCTCAATTTGGACTTGAAATTTTGGGTTCTTGGCAGGGGTTGATGATGATGTTCTTGACTTCTTTTTTTTTTTGCTAAGTATGGAATGAAGAAAGATGACTTAGTATTCATCTTTTGCATACTAATATAAGTCATACAAGTGTCCATGGCCCACACATGTGTTGGACCGATTAAATTTGTCCACAAAATGTGTGGGACCATTTCAAGTCACACGGCCAAAGGGCCAAATAATGCATGATTTGCAACTTTCAATTACATCACTTTTGGTCCCAAATTTTCCTAAATGTTCCATGCCAACAAATTCCTGAACCAATTATATCTCAAAACAAAATCAATGGTCAAAAGTCCCGACTTTGCATCCCGGAATGGTTTTGTCCCTAACTTACCATAGTTAAATCGGATTGTCCCAATGTACAAAATACGGGATATAACAGTACTACTCTTGTGTATATATATACTTGGACATGGAAGAGGCCTTCCCCGTCTTCATGGATTCCTGTATTCTATATACAGGCTCGTAGACAGATGTGTGAAGCTAGAAGTCCCATATCGTTACCAGTTCATAGTGTTGTATTATATTTTGGCAGCCTTGTTGGCTTATGCTTATGGGCATAGTTATTGATGATTATATAGTGATGTGTCATTATCTTGTGATATATGCCCTTACAGATTATGATACCCATGAGCTATGTTTGTGGTCTACCTAGAAATGATTTTAAGATGTATGTTAAGAGGTGTTCGGTGGGTTAGCGCCGGGTGCCCGTCATGGCCTTCAGGTTGGTTCGTGACACTTAACCTTCCTTTGAAGAAACCATTTCATACATATACTTATAATGATACTATACCCGACCATATAGGTTGGGTGTCATCCATACCCGGCCATATCGAGGCTCGGTGTTATCCGTACCCAACTGCAGTGGTGTGCGCGTAATAGATATCATACTCGGTCGTATAGGCTTAGTGTCACAACATAGCTTCATACATTTATGACATACATAAGTATCCAAGAGAAACATTACAACACTATCGGGGTGACATAAAGTCGGTAAACCCCCGATTTCTATTATTGAATCATCATCATCATTATCGTCATCACTATTATCATCATTATCATCATCACTATTATCATCGTCACTATGAGGGGCTTTTGCCAAAGTATTTCAAGAATATTGTAAGTTATGAACTTCTAGCATCTCTAGGATTAGGACATTGTGAATATCTTAGATGGCATCTCTAGAATTGAACTCATCATCATAATCGTTATCATTATAATCTCAAAGAACATTGTTAACAATATTAAGAGAATCGCGAGGATTATGAGCCTATAGAATTCATAGGAATAGGAATATCATGGATATCACGTATAGACTCAACACGAGGAAAACATGCCTTTAGAAAGAAGGGTTAGCCTTACATACCTTTACTTCTTCTTAACTACTTAACGTTCTTCCCAAGCTACAACTTCTACATTAAGAAATTCATACTAAGGTTAAGCCTTGAAAATACTTCTAAGTTCAAACTAGTGCTATTAACGAACTAACGAGATTTGGGCAACATTTCTCCTATTTTATCAACTTCCACTAAATTACAAATCTACTCCCAAACAACAACAACAACATCCACAATATCATATTCGAGAAGTTACATTCAATACAATCTCAAATTTATCCAAAATCCCCTTTTTGAGTTCATATCATTGTCATCTTCTTCACTTCAACATTTATGATTTTTCCACTTTAATTCTTTTCCTTCCCAAGAGTCACTAAACCTCTATATCAACTCAATCATGTATATAATAGGAAGATCATACCTTATTATGGAAGAACTTCACCATCCCCAACTCATTTTAAGACCAATTTTATCACAACTTTGAAGAGAAGGAAGAACAATCACCTTCCATGGATTCCCCTTGTGTTTTGATATTGATCTTATCTCTTGATGATATGGAAAGGTGTGGAGTGATAGGAAACTTTCAAGAACTCCCAAGAAGCCTCTAGAGATATGGGAAAATAAGTGTGGAAGGTTGGAATGAAAATGAGGTTCTTGGGGATTTAAAAGGTGGCCAATCGTCCTCCCCGCTCCATTTTGCGTTGAGTAATCAGCCCAGCATACTCAGTGTGCAGTCGCATACTCCTTCC
Organism: Lycium ferocissimum; assembly: GCF_029784015.1. Classification (NCBI taxonomy): domain Eukaryota; kingdom Viridiplantae; phylum Streptophyta; class Magnoliopsida; order Solanales; family Solanaceae; genus Lycium; species Lycium ferocissimum. The sequence goes on along the minus strand of NC_081343.1, from coordinate 16,120,950 downwards.
TCAGCTTGGGGATGATGTTGGGCAGTGAGCTCTCCCAAAATGGAGAGTTTGCGGCCAATATGCGGCCCAGCATACTCTGGTTTCGTGAAATGCGTTCTTTTCGATTCGTTCAACCTCCAATCCTTATGGAACCTTCTTGGCACTTGTATAAAAATTCATTAACTATCTAAGGGACCCTATAGCTTCCCCTCAAGTCATTACCACCTAATTTATAACTCAAACAATACGAAATCTTCTCAAACCATGACTCAAATTCCAATCTTTCAACAAACTTACTTCCATCGCTTCATATGACCCTGAAACCTTAAGGTATATACTTGGAATTGTTGGATAACATTCTTGACCTTATAAGGGATTCATGTCCGCTTTAGGCTTGTGTTGGTTTACTCATAAGGCAAACGACACTACATTTCTCAAGGTGTAGCATTCCTCCCCCCTCCGGAACATTCGTCCTCAAATGTTAGGCTCTTAGGGATTCTACAAAAATTTCGCCAGAGTTTCCCCTGTAATATGTCACTACCATTCTATCACAGCAACCCAAAATATACAACACCTTATGGGGCTATAATAACAACAACAATAATGGCCACACACGACAAAGGAATCATCAAAGAAAGCATTACATACTTGAGGACAATGGTGCCTCTGTCTGAATCTCTTATGGGGTGGAAATAAATGTGGATATCTAAACTTCATGTCTTTCTCAGCTTCCCAAGTCATCTCTTCCTTATTATTGTTTATTCATAAAACTTTAACTGAAGCTATATCTTTGGTTCTGAGCCTCTGAACTTGTCTATCTAGAATAGCAATAGGAACTTCTTCGTAAGATAGTTGCTCGGTGACTTGGACATCATATACAGGTACAATTCTGGAAGGATCACCAATGCATTTACCAAGCATCGATACGTGGAAAACTGGGTAGACTGACTCCGAATCCGAAGGTAGATTTAACTCATAAGCCACCTGGCCTACCTTGCGTACAATCTTGTAGGGCCTAATATACCGAGGGCTAAGCTTGCCCTTTTTGCCAAATCTCATAACGCCTTGCATTGGCGACACCTTCAAGAATATCCAGTCATTTACTTGAAACTCTAAGTCTCGTCGGCAATTATCTGCATAGGATTTCTGACGACTCTGAGCTGTTAATAATTGGTCCTAAATAAGCTTGACCTTTTCCATGGCTTGCTGGATCAAATCTGGCCCTATTAGTTTCGTTTCTCCCACTTCGAACCACCCAATTGGTGATTTGCACTTACGCCCATATAAAGCCTCATACGGGGCCATTTGGATGCTGGAATGATAACTATTGTTATAAGAAAACTCAATAAGTAGTAAGTGATCATTCCAACTGCCTCTAAAATCTAGCACACATGCCCGTAGCATATCCTCGAGAGTCTGGATGGTACGCTCAGCTTGTCCATCAGTCTGTGGATGAAATGCTATACTAAGGCTCACTTGAGTTCCCAAACTTTCTTGGAAGGATTTTCAGAAATTAGCTGTAAACTGTGTCCCTCTATCAGAAATAATAGATCTTTGGAAGACCATGAAGCCGTACTATCTCTTTGACGTAAAGCTTTGCATAATCTTCAGCTGCATATGTAGTTCTAACTGGTAGGAAATGAGCTGATTTCGTAAGTCTACCCACAATTACCCATATAGAATCATACTTACGCTGAAAATGAGGTAAGCCTGCGATAAAATCCATATTAATCACTTCCCATTCCAAGTCAGAATTTCCATAGCTTGCAATAATCCACTGGGCTTTTGATGCTCAATCTTTACCTGCTGACAGTTAGGACATTGAGCTAAGAATTTCGCTATGTCTTTCTTTATTCCATTCCACCAATATATAGATTTAAGATCATGATACATTTTCGTCGCTCCCGGATGAACAGAATAACGGGAACAATGGGCTTCCTCCAAAATCTAATGACGTAATCCTACAACATCCGGAACACACAGCTTGCCTTGATATCTGAGAACTCCATCTGCAGAAATTTCAAAGGATGACTTCTTCTTCTCAGGAACTGTATTTCTGTGACGAACTAAAGTGGGATCCTTATATTGGCGTTCTTTCACCTCAACCACCAATGATGAAACAGCTGAATTCTGAATAGAAACTCCCATATCGCCCGAGTCCATTACCCGAACTCCGAGGCTGGCTAACTGTTGAAGCTCACGATGTAACTCTCTCTTGTTCGGCTGAACGTCACATGAACTTCCCATAGATCTATGGCTTAGAGCATCGGCTATGACGTTCGCCTTCCCTGGATGATATAGAATGTCTACATCGTAATCTTTCAACAGTTCTAACCATCGCTTGGTAAATTAAAACTTTATTAAAAAATATCTTGGAGACTCTTCTGATCTGTATAAATATCAACGTGAACACCATACAAATAATATCTCCACATTTTTAATGCATGAATCACCGCGGCTAGCTCAAGATCATGGGTTGGATAGTTTTTCTCGTGTTTTCGCAATTGCCTTGAAGCGTAAGCAATAACTTTACCGTGCTGCATTAACACATAACCCAACCCTACTCCTGAAGCATCACAATACAACACATATCCCTCCAACCCTTCTGGAAGTGTCAGAACCGGGGCCGAAGTCAATCTATCTTTCATTTCCCTAAAACTGCGCTCACAAACATCTGTCCATTGAAATATAGCTGATTTCTGTGTCAGCTTTGTCAATGGTGTAGACATAGAAGAAAAGCCTTCTACAAATCTCCTGTAATAACCTGCCAAACCCAGAAAACTACGAACCTCCGTAGGTGTTGTAGGTCTTGGCTAAGTCTTCACAGCTTCAATCTTCTGGGTATCCACCCGAATACCATCAGCTGAAATAATATGCCCCCGTAAAGGTCACGCGTAATTCAACCAAAACTCATATTTTGAAAATTTCGCAAATAGCTCCCGAGCTTTGAAAAACTCTGGGACGAGCGTAAATGATGTATGTTCCGCCTCAGATCGTGAGTATACCAAGATATCATCGATAAACACAATCACAAACAAATCTAGGAAAGGCCTAAACACATTGTTCATCAAATCCATGAATACTGCCGGTGCATTAGTCAGTCCAAACGACATTACTCGAAACTCGAAGTGATCATATCTAGTTCTGAAGGCTGTCTTTGAAATATGTTTCTCTCTAACTCTTACCTGGTGATACCCGGATCTTAGATCTATCTTTGAGAACCATTTGGCACCCTGAAACTGATCAAATAAATATTCAATCCTTGGAAGCAGATATTTATTCTTGATCGTCACCTTATTCAGCTGTCTGTAATCAATACACATTCGCAAAGAGCCATCTTTCTTTCTTACAAACAATACGGGTGCTGCCCAAGGCGACGAACTAGGACTAATAAAGCCTTTCTCGAGCAAATACTTCAATTGCTCCTTCAACTCTTTCAACTCTGTAGGAGCAATTCTATAGGGAGGAATAGATATGGCTTAGTATCCGGTAACACATTAATAGCGAAATCAATCTCTCACTGGGTGGAAGGCTCGGAAGCTCATCCGGAAATACATCTAGAAATTCATTCACCATGGGGACAGATTTATGAGTTGGCGACTTTGCCTCTATATCATAAACCCAAACTAGATGATAAATGTAACCTTTTGCAATCATTTTCCTTGCCTTGAGATAGGAAATAAACCTATCTCTCGGAGATCTTTGTATTTCCCTTCCATTCTAAAAATGTTCTCCTTAAGCCCGAAAAACGAATTATTTTTGTTCTATAATCAACATTGGCATAGCAAGAAGCCAACTAATCCATACCCATAATGACATCAAAATCTACCATCCATTTTCAACTCATGTAGATCAGTCATAGTATGGTGGTCACAAACCACAACGACACAATCTATATATACTCGACTAGCTACCACTGGGTCTCCGATGGGTGTAGACACTTCAAAAGGCTTAATTGGCTCGGGTTTCACCCCAATATGATAAAAAATATAAGGAGTAATATATGACAATGCAGAACCCGAATTAATCAATGCATATACATCATGAGAAATTACTGATAATATCCCTGGGACAACATCAGGGGAGGACTCAAGATCCTGTCGCCTCGCGGAGGCATAAATACGGTCCGAGGACTACAGGCCCAGCTCCTCTCCGCTCGCCACGGCCACGGGTGTCTATGAGCCTTACCCCGGAGGGTGTATAGATGATGAAGAGCCAGCTGCTGACCTTGTGGCCTGGACCCTACCCCTACAACCTATTGATGGGCCAACACACATGATATGCCTGGCCGACCTTGCATAGCAAGCTTGTCCAACCTAATTCCGTCGACGTTCCCGAATGTAGCCATCGCACCGAGCACATTGTGGGTGGGGGTGGTCTGCATCTTTCTGTATCACCCTCTACCGAGGCCGAAGTTGGCCCCGACCCCGTCGGGGGAATAGGTTTATCCGTCTAGCTCGCATATCGCGGAGGTGCACTCGTCGCTGAATGGCCTTAGTGCCTAGAATACTGTTTCATTTTCCCTCCTCTGAACTCACTAGCCAGACCCGAAGATCTAGCCCTCTTACTGTAGCCCCTATCATGCTCACGCTCACTTCTTTGCTGTTGTTGCCATTCTTATAAATTCTCGGGATAGGTTTGAATGCGAGAAATGTCCATGCCGTCCTAGAGTGAGGCTGTGAAGCACTTATCCATCAAATGTGGCCCCAAGCTTACAAACCGGTGCACACGGTCTCCCATATCAGCTACCATGGCCAGAGCATACCTAGCCAAAGAATTAATATAGAGGCTATACTCTAGAGTACTCATACTTCCCCGTCGAAGATTCAAGAACCTGTCAGCTCTGGCCCGTCGCACCTCCGGCAGCAAATAATGTCAGAGGAAAGCATCTACAAACTCTTTCCATACTGGTGGGGGTGCATTGACTCCTCTGGAGGACATCCAAACCGTATACCAATGGACCACAACTTCCCGTAATCTATAGGAGGCCAATTCTATCAATTCAATATTTGAAGCATGAATAACACGCAGCGTTCTCAACATTCCATCTATAAAGCCCTACGGGTCCTCATCCGATTTTGACCTAAAGAATTTTGGAGGGTTCAACCTAATACAATCACGGGCCCTGGCACTGACAGCCCTATAAACATGACCGGTACCTTGCCGCTGAGCCTAAGCGGTGACTAACTAAGTCAGCAAATGAATAGCCTCTTTCGCTTCTTGGCCTAAGGCATCAGGTGGAGGAAATGAGGGTGCTGGAGCTGAAGCTGAGGCTCTCTCATGTTCCTCTGAAGCAAGCGGTGAGTGAGGGGACTGAGATGGAACCTCATTATGGGACTCGCCTTCCTCTATATTTGTTGGCGGTACTCTCTCAGTCTGCCTTCCTGCCACTGTTGTCACGACCCAAACTGATGGGCCGTAATAAGTGCCCCACCACTACTGCCCAAGCACTCCTATGCTTGCATTTACTTCCCACTGACTATCCCGGGCCCATACACAATGTGAATCGGCGGTCTCGTCTCCCGAACAATCAACATAAAAGACAACGTGCCGGGGCTGCGCGCCCAACACATACATATATAAACATAAATATCGAGAGCGCGCGAGCGCGGCAGTTCGATCTAGCCGCTCATATCCCGTACAACAAAATAAGTGACGACGAGACCGCATAACAACATGACTACATATCTTGTCTATAGATCTCTGGAGTGCAAATCTGTAGAAAGGATGTGAGTGACAAGGCCCTACCATACCCATATATGTACGTAACCGAATAGCATACCAAAAGTGGTTGTAGCTCCGGACACCCGAGCGAGCGATCAAGCGTCGAGGGGAGTGTCCTACCGCCGTGGATCGTCCGACCGGAAGCCCGATCCGCGGGCATGAACGCGGCGTCCAAAGGCGGACGTCCGCACGAGTAATGTACTGAGTATGTAAGGCATAAATGATAACATGATAATATGTACCGAACATGAACAACAACATAATATGGAAATGTGGAAAATATAAGAAAAAGCTATGACTGTAACTGCTTGCCTCTTAAGGCGGAATCATGCATACTCACTTTCACCTTCAAAACATATCACCCATACATACATACATAAAATGTCTGAATCAAATAACATCATTAGCCTGCGTCCGGGGTAATCATCTCACGTCGCCCACTAATGGTGCTGCCCGTGCCATATAGACACGGTGTTATTATCATCATCCATAAGCCGCCTACTACTCCCAACGTAGTGGTTCTGCCCAGCCATATACGCACGGTATAATCATCCATAAGCCGCCCACTACGCCCAGCATAGTGGTGCTGCCCGGCCGTATAGGCGCGGTGTAATCATCACAACATAAGCATGCATAAGAGCCCAATCAAAAGCTATAACTCCATCAGAGTGACGTAAGGTCGGTAACCTCCGATTGTATTATGGAATAATCATGATCGTTGTGTCTCACCTTGAAGGGACGAGCATTATAAGGTGAGACTATCAATGAAGAATAACATCAAGGGAAAACATAGAGTAAGATCATAAAGTGCCAATTCATACACTTTGGAGCTTTTAGAAATAAAGTCTTCGTCAATGAATAAAATTAACAAAATCAAGAAATAGCTCAACATTCTCATATTATCAATTATCTCATAACTTGAGACTTTTAAACATAAAATCATCATTATCACAATCATCATAGAGATGTGCTCATCTTTGACATCACCGTTATCATTGTAAAAACACATGTCCAAGGTTGTTGTCATAAGAGCTTCCAGAATCATAAATCTCTGGTTTGGAAAATACGGACATTTCGAAAATCATTTATGGATTATCAGGAAAGGAGTCATGCCTTGAATCATGAACTTCTAACGTTTCGAAACAAGGAGGTTATGGAAATATTTATGGAATCAAACATAGGAATCATGCCTTTGAAAGAAAGGGACGAGCCTTAACATACCTTTCGGTTGCCTTAGTCGTTCAACGTTTATCCTTCCAAGCTCGTAAATCTACATATAAACCATTCATACTATTATTAGGCTCAATGTCATACGCTCATCTTAAGCCTTCAATTTAAGTTCGTTTAGAATCACGAAATTCAAGCAAAGACCTCCTCTGTTTATATGCCTGGCCCGAAATCACAATCCAACAACCAACAACCAACAACAACAACAAAAATACCAACATCAATAACATCATTTCCAACACCAGTATGTACCATAAAAAAATTTCACACACCGTTTTCCAACTTCCATAACTAACCAACTTACTACACAATTATTTAACGGCTTTATCTCTGTAAATAAGCCTTAAATAATACCAAAAGAGAAATATTCATACCTTTTTTCTTGTTAAGACCACAATATCCTCAATATCCACGCTAAAATTCACCGCAAAACAATACTAGAATCACAACCATGCGTTACCCGGACCTAAACCACTACTCTGCTACTTGAAAATTGCTCACTTTTTATTTTCCTCACTCTCTTTCTTCAATTTATGGAATTTTCCAGCAAAATATGATGTAAAAAGGCGGTTATTACCCTTTATATAAGGGTCAAATTCGGGTCGGGTTCACTGTAGCATTTTACCGTAGAAAGGTGCGGTCACATCGTAGCAAGCATCCGTAGTACGCGTTTCGCTCCGCGACTGAAATTGTAACGTCCATAATTCTATACTCCGATGTCCTATCGATGAAAATTTTATTACGTTGGAAACTAGACTCGACGAACTTCATTTTAGGTATTTGTTTCACCTTAAAACACTTCATATGCTAAGAGATATTCGTCCCCCAAGTTGGACCAAAATTTTCACACAAAACATTACCCATTCTTTCTCCGAAGTCGTACCACTCCATTTCTTCCACCCATTTCCTTATAAAACCTTCTGGTATATCTTATATACATCCTTCACTTATTAAATATACTTAATAATGCTTGCTCCTTATATTCCAAAGTGGTTTTACTTAACCCTAACTCAACGTACTTATGTTTTAAATTTGATAAGTGCTCTTCGAAGATACGGGGTGTAACAACTGTCTTCCCCTTTTGGGCTGCTGTAGCTTTTCTCTTTACGGGCATCGCTGAAAACATAACAAACTGTTAAGGAAAGAGAAACTCTTATATCATGGCTCTATCACACAATCTATGATGAAGAAGACGGTCATTCATTCCTAAATGCCCGCAGCCTCTTGTTTATAAGTGTGACGCACAACACACTCATAAACAAGACTTTACTGGACACGGCTTGTAGACACACCCTAGGACGAACTGCTCTGATACCACTTTTGTCACAGCTCAACCGGAGGGCCATGACGGGCACCCAGAGCTAAGGCCATGACCGGCATCTGAAGCTAACCTACCGAGCACCTATCATCATACTTTCATAATCATCTCTATGTGAGCCACATGGCTATCTCATAATTACCATGCATAAAAAACACAATTTCCATCGGGCTAAGGCACCATTTTATATAAACATCAACAACTATGCCCATATATACACAAGCCGACAAGGCTATCAATATGATATACACAAAATATGAGCCGACAAGGCTGATAGATACCTAACTATACACAACTGTCTACGAGCCTCTAAGAAGAGTACATAAAACCATAAAGACGGACAGGACCCCGCCATGCCCATATCTTTACACAAAAAGAATAATACCAACTATCTCAGCTCTGGATCTAATGGAGCACCCCTATGCAATCACCGGAACGCCACGGAGGTCCGGTCTATCTCCTCGTCTACCCTCGCGGCATGAACGCAAACAGTCCCCAAAAAAACAAAATGACGTCAGTATGAATAATGTACAGAGTATGTAAGGCATGATTAATAACATGATACAAGTATGAAGAATAACATAAGGTAAATGGAATGTTAATACCTCTTAGGACATTCGTTATGCTTACTTAACCTTCCTTTGAAGAAAGCATTTCATATATATACTTATAATGATACCATGCCCGACCATATAGGTTGGGTGTCATCTATGCCCAGCCATATCAAGGCTCGGTGTTATCCGTACCCAACTGCAGTGGTGTGCGCGTAATAGATATCATACCCGGCCATATAGGCTTGGTGTCACAACATAGCTTCATACTTTTATGACATACATAAGTATGCAAGAGAAACATTACAACACTATCAGGGTGACATAAAGTCGGTAAACCCCCAATTTCTATTATTGAATCATCATCATCATTATCGTCATCACTATTATCATCATTATCATCATCACTATTATCATCGTCACTATGAGGGGCTTTTGCCAAAGTATTTCAATGATATTGTAAGCTATGACCTTCTAGCATCTCTAGGATTAGGACATTGTGAATATCTTAGATGGCATCTCTAGAATTGAACTCATCATCATAATCATTATCATTATCATCTCAAAGAACATTGTTAACAATATTAAAAGAATCCCGAGGATTATGAGCCTATAGTATTCATAGGAATAGGAATATCATGGATATCACGTATAGATTCAACATGAGGAAAGCATGCCTTTAGAAAGAAGGGCTAGCCTTTCATACCTTTACGTCTTCTTAACTACCTAACGTTCTTCCCCCAAAGCTCGCAAACTCTATATTCAAGAGAATTCATACTAAGGTTAAGCCTTGAAAATACTTCTAAGTTCAAACTAGTGCTATTAACGAACTAACGAGACTTGGGCAGCATTTCCCTTATTTTATCAACTTCGACTAAATTACAAATCAATTCCCAAAAAACAACAACAACATACACAATATCATATTCAAGAAGTTGCATTCAATACAATCTCAAATTTATCCAAAATCCCCTTTTTTAGTTCATATCATGGCCATCTTCTTCACTTCAACATTTATGATTTTTCCACTTTAATTCTTTTCCTTTCCAAGGGTCACTAAACCTCTATATTAACTCAATCATATAGATAATAGGAAGATCATACCTTATTATGGAAGAACTTCACCTTCCCCAACTACTTTCAAGACTAAGTTTATCACAACTTTGAAGAGAAGCAAGAACAAGCACCTTCCATGGATTCCCTTTGGGTTTTGATGTTGATCTTCTCTCTTGATGATATGGAAAGGTGTGGAGTGATAGGGAACTTTCAAGAACTCCCAAGAAGCCTCTAGATATGTGGGGAAATAAGTGTGGAAGGTTGGAATGAAAATGAGGTCCTTGGGGATTTAAAACGGTGGCCAATCGTCCTCCCCGCTCCATTATGTGTTGAGTATGCGGCCCAGCATATTTGGTATGTGGCCGCATACTCCTTCCTCAGCTTGGGGATGATGTTGGGCAGTGAGCTCTCCCAAAATGGAGAGTTTGCAGCCGTTATGCGGCCCAGCATATTCAATATGCGACTGCATACTGCCCCAACATTCTCCGGTTTCTCGAAATTGCGTTCTTTTCGATTCGTTCGACCTCCAATCCTTATGGAACCTTCTTGGCACTTGTACAAAACTTCATTAACCATCTAAGGGACCCTATAGCTTCCCCTCAAGGCATTACCACCCAATGCATAACTCAAACAATACAAAATCTTCTTAAACCATGACTCAAATTCCAATCTTTCAACAAACTTACTTCCAACGCTTCATATGACCCTCAAACCTTAAGGTACATACTTGGAATTGTTGGATAAAATTCTTGAAATTATAAGGTCTTCATGTCTGATTTTGGCTGGCGTTGGTTTACTCATAAGGCAAGCGACACAACATTTCTCAAGGTGTAACAATCTTCCCCGCGAGACTGCTCCTACGTTCATACCAAATATGAGCAGCATAACTCTGCTACCTCGGTCTGACTAGCATGTATGAGAGGAAATACTTTCTGAAGCCCATCGATGAAATTTTGAGGATCTTCCCCCTTTAACAGTCCCTGTGAACACTAGAGGCTTCATATGAAGAAATTCCTTGGTCCTAGAACTATTCGGCCCTCCACTAGCGCCTGTGCTAGGAGCCGCTTCCTAACATTGAGCCTGGTTAGCAACAAATTGGTGAGCAGCTGGATAGCTCCCCTAACATGCATGTCGGCAGCGTTGGGGGTTCAGTCGGGGGCACTGCATCCGATGTAAGCCCCTGAGCCTCAGTGTGAGCTTCCTGAGTCTGAGAGTCTGCAACAGTATCCCTTTGGCTAGTGGTCAATGTCCTCTTGGTGTAATTTATTTTTGTAGGCATTATCTGAAATACGTAATACGGACAAGTTAGAAGAGCACCTGAAAGCATAGTTCTAACTGCACGATCTAGAGTATGAAAGAAGTGAGACAATCTTAGATGTCTTGGTTGTCAATTGTTTATATGTGTTGCAGGCACACACATATAAAGAGGATCCCACTGGACACGGTTTCATAGACTCCCTAAGACACTTGAACCTAGGCTGTAATATCAAGCTTTGTCACGTCCTAAACCATGGCTTGGATGTAACACGACACTCGGTGCCATAACTTGGAATAGGCTTACCTTAGTGTATCTTGATGGTGGGGAAAGAAGACTTTGTTCTAGGGCATGGAGATGATGAAAAATAAGAAAAGGAACTCAAGTCTCCTATTTATACTTTTGCTGAATCGGGGAGAAGTACAACTAACATGTACGCCTGTACAATATTGTACGCCTCGTACAATCTGGGAGTACCTCATGTGCCAAAATCTAGAAACCATGATTTTTCATTTGTAGGGTAGGAATGAAAAGTACGGCTTGTATAAATTGTATGGCCAAGAAGTACGACCGTACATTACATTCAAGCCGTGCCTGGAATGCCAAATTCCAGTAGTTTCTGTTTTCTCCTCGTAAGGTACATCCCATAAGTAAGGCCCACATATAAATGTACGTCCCGTACAATGGCGTAGAATGTCATTTTAACGATTTAAGGCCAATTTCAATCCCAACACTTCCCATCTTAGTTAAGTCCTTAATCATGTACGTAGCTTAGTTTAAAAGAACAAAGTGTTACATAAGTCACCATAGCGGATGGGAATCCGCTATGGCGGACTCATGATAGAAAAGTGAGGGGCGCCGGGGCGCGGGGCCCGCCGGGCTGCGTGCTGACCGTCGCAAAGAGCATGTCGCTGACAAGATTCTATTTAATGCCTAGACAAAACCCTTCACTTCCTATCCCTTCATTTATTGTTCCTAAGCACCTTTGAGGCGATTTGAAGAGGTTTGAACTAGATTTCTCTTGAGGGTAAGTTCTCCAACCTAGATTTCATTCACTTACTTTCCTTAAACTTGAATCCATGCTAGAAAATCTATAGAATTTAAGAAGGAAGATGGGTCTTGATGTTTACTTCGTTAAATGAGTTTTAGTCTTGGAAAATGAGATTTGTTGGTGGATTTGACTAATCCAAGTATGGAGTTTGATGATTTAGTAACTAATAGGCTTGAAACTTCCATTTGTTGATGAGTTGAAAGATTAAAAGTTAAGGTTTATACCCAAATTGGGGGGTTTTGACTTGAATGGTGAAATTGATCTATTTTTTAGTTAATTTAGCAATTGAAGAGTAGAATTGAACTTCTAGAATGTTGGGTTACCAATTTCATCATTGAAATGCTCGTTTTTTTCCCTTGTGGTTCAGTTTCCCCTTTTTCACATATATATTCTTTATTCGAAGGATAGTATAGAAATATGGGTATTGTTCTTCCTTATTCTAACTTAGAGTTCGATTACGGATAGACTATAAGTACTTTGAGGCTCTCCGAAAAGGCAAGGCGAAGGATTGATTGTTCATGGCTCTTGCTCGGCTGCTGTCACGACCCAAATTATGGGTCGTACGGGCACCTACCGAATTACTACCTAGTATGTGAACCCTTACCAATGAACCCAAATTTAAAACACGTTTGATTACCAGCAGTATGATTAATGATCACAATTTATAAACAATACTCATAATGTCTCTACTATCAATACAAGAAAACTGAAACATTCCCGGTATCTAGTCTAGACAGGTACAAGAGCTTCTAGTACACAAGAATAAAACCAAAAATAAATGACACGATACCTCTGCCTGGAATGAGATGAGCAAGGTTGTAGGAAGATGTCCGGTAATCCACTAAGAGAAACATTAAGTAATAACCTGCAACACACCTACACCTAAAAGGATATAGCAAGAGTAGTATCAGTATACCACACGTACTGGTAAGCATCATAGGTCGACTAAGATTAGTTCATGCAACACAGTATAAAATCAATAAGATGAACAGAAAAGTCCACGTACGTCCCTAATACTTCTAATATAAATAACTAAGTGGGTACATACTAACCTCTTTAACTCCTGACTATTTTGGTTCCCTTATTACCACAATAGCACTAGCTACCTGACTAGACGAGGTGTAGTCCTATTTCGTATTTCCTTTGGAGACAAATAATTAAGTCATTATCTCCTCGATTACACTAACGTCTACTCCCTGATTATCCGCCTTAGAGTTTTCTAACCGGTGTAGTCACTAGGGTATGATGCATCCATGGAACATACTCATTACACGTCCACCACACACTGTGACTCTCTAAATCTATCAAACTCAACACAGAAGCTCTGAAACTTAATAAGTTATTCTTACGCCAGCACCTTCATACATGATCAGAACTCCTCAGACAGTCCAATACAAATGGAAGAGATGTATAATGCAATCATAACAGAATGACAACATGCAAACATGAGAATATGAATGTATGCAATGCAATACGATGCAGTGCAAGGGCCAAACACACAAACCGTAAAGACATGCTAATTGGTGTCTTTCCCCAATATTCATGACTTGCAGGGGACCTATGGTGTCCATGTACCACTTGTTCCAGAACTAACCTCGGACCACGAGCTCACAACTAGGCCACATCCTCACCGCCGGTCAAATGTGCCTTTTTATATATATATATATATGTGTGTGTGTGTGTGTGTGTGTGTGTGTGTGTGTGTGGGTGTATATATATATATATATATATATATATATATATATATATATTTTCACATCACTGCCAATGATCGACTATCAAGTAGTACCTCATATTCAACCCGGCTCGCTATAAACCGGATAGCACAATCACACTTACTCGTACTTCTCGCTCCATGCATTATTTCATAATCACACGCAAATATATGCAACGATACTAATAAATGAATCAATGTCATGAAATATTCCCTTGACGGACTTGCACTATTATGCTGAATCAATGTCATGAAATATTCCCTTGACGGGCTTGCACTATTATGCCTTCGCTTCAACTCACCCGACGCAACCCTTTTTATTGTCAAGAACGAACAACGTGATATGAATATTACCAATAACCCAACAATTTATTGTGAAAATTAGATACACCTCGGAATGATTATGATAACCTACGGGTTAACCTTCTTTAACAGCAATAAGTGATCTCTCCCAATTAGTAACAGATAGAAATCAACAATTTTAGAACTTAGTACTCATTTATACACTCGTTATTACCATAGTTACTATATAAATACAACTTCCCTAAACTATATGTATATCCATCCGAACACTATGCCCGAAGACCTAATCATGCTTTCTCCCGTCAATTCTATACGTATATACGACTCACTAATCAAAGTCTAACTCAAGTAAATCATAACCTACCTCGATTACGAGCAGCTATTTGAACTTCCATGAAATATTCACACTCCTCGCCTTTATCCGAAATCCGTGAGAGATGGTAGTTGATGGGGAAGATGTGAAGAATATTGGAGGAGTCTCTTTTTCTTGGTGCCAAGGGTTTTTCTTCATGTAAAACCTAATAGCAGTCTTGAAGGGTCTTTTATTAAAAAGGAGGGTGAAATATAAAACTAAGTATGGAAAATCACTCGGCCTGTCGGTGATGTCTAACTGCACGGACATCGAGCATGCTCTGACGAGACCGCTACGGCGGTGCCGGCATTCGTAGCGGACCAAGTTCTACTCGGGCCCACGATTTTTAACCTTTCTAAAATTGATTTTTCCCATTATTATTCATTTTAACACCCCATAGGGCTTATTTTTTAAGGTCTTAGGCCTTGATTTGCGTACGGGTTTTGCGAAGTATTAAATAATGATCGGGAGGGTCGTTACACTAGATACCAATTAAATCACTGTTCGTCCCTGAACGGTGTGGGATGTGGTAATGGTCACACTCCTAGCCTTTACAGCATAAGAGGCAGGATTTCGAGTTATCGTCCCGAAAAAGGGAAAAATTAAAAAGCGATCGAATAAGCGCAGTCCGCTACAGCCATCAGTGGACCGCTATAGCGGTACCACCGCAGCGGTCACTCCACCGCTGCAGCGGGACACGTGCAGTTTAAAGGGTGGGGTGGTTTAGTTCACCCCTCATTCCTCCCCCATTACACCTCATAACTGAAAAACTTCCCCCCTCGCACAAAAAATTCTCTCCTTATACATCCCCCTAGACCTCCTATCTCCCCCCTCTCTTTCCATTTAAACACCCTACCCCCTTAATTACTCATTATACTACTCATATATTAAGAAAAAAAGAAGAATTTCTCTGTCACCTAAGGGTCACCTTTCAGAGAAAAAGCTTGCAGATCTCTAACTGCTTCAACGTATGTACTCCCTTTTATCACCCTACAACTTGATTATAGCCTTTTATTTCGAAATTCCCATGCCTAATTTGCTAGATTAGAGAAAAGTTGGTCCTTCGAAACAAGGGTTTTCGATTTCTTGGGGTATGAAGTTCTTGGGACATGGGAGGTTATTTCGTTGTTCACACTGCCCCAATCATCACTTACTACTAAAGATCTACTTAAAATGGGGTAGTTCATGTTGGGATGGGCGTGTTTGGTAGAGGTGCAATTTTTTGATGATTTTGCTCAAATTTTTTGTGCTCATTTTGGTTGAAATAAGGTGTTATAGGTTGTAAAAGTCATGCATGATATCCCAGTACTTGATCCTTGCCAAAAATGTGGAAACTATGGTGAAATTTTTGCTGCTCTAGAATTTGGGGTCTAAGGGTTGCTCGCTGGAGAAGATGGGTCAGCTGCAGTGGACCCTCCTTCGCTATAGCGGTGCCGCTACGACGCTAGTCATGTCGCATGCGCGGGCTAAAAAAATCTGTAAGATTTTCACTACAGCGAACACCTGCTCGCAAAGACAAGCCCGCTATAGCGGCTAATGCGTCGCCATAGCGGAACTTGTTCCCGGTGGCGGTCCTTCATCGCTATGGCGGCTTTGCCGCAGCAGCCATCCTACCGCCGCAGCGAAGCAGCCTGAGGCAGAACCTCATAGTTCAATATAGTTCGGGTTCTAACTTAATTACGCATGTCTTATCACTGTCTAATCTTTGTGCCATATTATCCTAACTCAATCTTCCTTTTATAGGCTAACTTTCTTACCTTGCTATGGTGAATCCACAACAACAATAACAACAACAAGCAACGGGTGCCCCCGGTGAATGCTACGTTTCCGCCCCCGCACTCGTATGCAAGAAACGCTGCATGAAGCGCTGGACCGTGGTCTACA
This sequence comes from Lycium ferocissimum, assembly GCF_029784015.1. Lineage (NCBI taxonomy): Eukaryota > Viridiplantae > Streptophyta > Magnoliopsida > Solanales > Solanaceae > Lycium > Lycium ferocissimum. The sequence continues at coordinate 16,104,536 of NC_081343.1, read as the reverse complement.
TTTTATGAGAGGGCCTTTGTCATGGATCGTGGGAGCGGCCCGGAAATTTTATCAAATCCTACATCACATGGGTTGGGGTCCATTGGTCGAGGAGCTGGGGGAGGTTAACTGCAACTGGGTTAGGGAGTTCTATGCCATGATCCCTGCTGTTGATTGGACTGTTCCGAACCCTGAGATCACTATTATAGGGGTTGACATAAAGGTTGGTGAGGAGGCGATAAATGATATTCATGGTTTGCCCAACCCTTCGCAGGCTGAGTTGAGGGCCAAGGACCATGAGGAGAACAGGTCTTTGTTGGTGAGGACGCTGGTACAGCAGTCTAAGAGGAGGAAGACCACTTGGGTGTCACTCGGTATGCTATCAAGAGTCCTCACTTTACCCCAGAGGCTCGGAGATGGCTGAACCTTGTTGCCCGAAGGGTTCGCCCTTCGAGTAACATTACTGATGTCACCTACCCCGGGCCTTTGTGGTTGCTTGTATTCTAGATGATGTGCCAGTGAAAGTGGGGATGTAGGTTATTGAAGAGTGGCGGAGTTTCATGGCCAAGGCTTGGCCGAGCTTGATGTTTCCCTCGCTGATTACCCACTTATGCCAGAGGGTGGGTGTGCCTGTGGAGTCTGGCGATCGATATGTTGAGTGTGATGTCCCTTTCGACCCTTTGAAGGTGAAGGGATCACAGATCAGGGGTAAAAGGAGTAGGACAGACTCGGATGGTAATGAGGCCAGTGAGGGCTGAGAGGGGCCCCGGGTACCTTAGAGCGTATGGAGATAGATATGGCTGCCATGAAGGAGGCCATGATGGGGTTTTCACGGCTTTCCATGGAGGCCGGGTCGTCTAGTGCTGCTGCTGGTACGGGTTATTTCACCCTGATTGAGATGAAGGGTTATCTGGATGCTCAGAGCAAGATGGGGGATGCTGTGAATGCCTTGCAGGGTGCTTTTGGATCTTCGGCCCAGTGCCCACGCGATCTTCGTGGAGAACTTGGACCGAAAGAAAAAAAAAGAATTGGGCTAGAGATAAGCTATTTGTGAGGATATGGAAGTGCGTCAAGAGCCTTCTGAAGACCCTAGTCCCGAAGGAGAAGCACCCCAAGGTGACCACTCGAGATGTCCCGCAGTTCTCCTTCTGAGTGCGGCCGGGCTTGGCAGTGAGGATTCCAGCGACTCAGATGCCGGAGGTGACGAGGCGACCAGTAAAGGACTGGCTTAAAGACCCCCCCCCCCCCCTTTAGCATGATTTCCCTTGCCCTTGTAGGGCTTTGTTTTTATGACAATTTACCGCTTTGGTTTGTTTTGGATGTTCGGATAGTTTCTTTTATTTTTGGTGAGGGTGTCCAGGTTTTAAGGGCAGTTGTGAGACAATTGCCCTAGTTGGGCAGATGCTTCTATGCAGGCTTTGCTTTGAAAAAAATTGGCTTTTCTTTGAATTTTGTTGATGTATGAACAAGTTGGGAAAATGTGGAACCGGAGGGGGGAGGTCGCTGGTCTATGGCGTCCTTTGCAGTGGTCAAGTGCGAGGACAGTTTCCCTATAGCGGGACTTAGAAGAAATCTTGGGTCCACTATAGCGGCCAGCGATCTGCTATGGCGAGACCACCGTAGCGATTCCACCACCACTGCAACGAGGCTACAGTGTCAGTAGGCAAATTTTATGCCTACCAACTCGAGGCTCGCAGGGGCTCGTTTGTTCGCTTAGCACGTACAAACACGGATTTCACCGAACGGGTATGAGAGTATTCTCTATTTAGTAACCCTCCTAGTATACGTACGCGATTTATACCACTTAATACAGATAACGGGATTTTCATTCATTCACACATTTAACACACATACTACCCACAGAAGGTCTTCCTTGGGTCATTATAATTAGATACCAATTGGAATCGATAGATACCAATTAGCCCATCAAGATACCAATTGGAATCACCAGATAACAATTGGGTTCGACTAGGATATTGCGTGTTGGAGTAAAGCACGATAGAATGAATGAAGGGAAACTTCTAGATGTCTTATTGCCTCTTGCGGATGGGTGCGGACGTCATCGTACCATTCCATAAGACTTTACTAGACATTTGCTCTTGTACTTGTGAGACCGGTAACCTAGGCTCTGATACCAACTGTCACAACCCAAATTAAGGGCCGTACGGTTACCTACCGAATTACTACTTAGTAGGCGAACCCTTACCAATCAACCCAATATTAAAACACGTTTGAGTGCCAGCAGTATAATTATTGATCACAATTTATAAACAATACTCATAATGACTCTGCTATCAATACAAGAAAACAGAAACATTCCCGGGATATAGTCTAGACAAGTACAAGAGCAGCCTACTTCTTAAATGAACTTCACAATAATATATACACTAACTCCTATTGTGTTTGTTAGGACAAATAAAGCACACGTTAAGTATAGAACCAAATAAGCCATACTTAGCAAATAAGCACCATCATTAATAAACATCAAAACATGGCTAACTGGTAAATACACTTAAACGAGGCATAATACTAAATAACAAAAAAGAAATGAAATGAATTAACGTTTACCTTTTGTGCGCGCAGCCGAGAAAAGAACAGATTTGGGAGCCTTTGAGCTTCCAAACCTCAGCAAACCAGCCACAAACAAAAATAAATAAAGTAAGGGCCAATATTTTAACAAAAAAAAAACCCAACTATTCAGTCTACATTTTTGAAATTCTTTTACTAAGAAGTTTTTTTTCGAAAAAATCTGAGTTTTTCAACTTCTTTTGCTCTCAAATCTCTCTATCTTTTTATCTACTATTTTTTCACTTTTTAAAAAACTTCCAAAACTTGTTCTTGTACGCAGGTTGGGGTTCTATTTATAGAACCCCAAAAGTTCGACTGAAACCAAACAACAACGATGTGGGACAAAATCCTTTTTTTTTTTTACCATCAAACTCAGTAAACAACCAATATACTTAAGGCAAGCCAACACACAGTCAGATCTGACCCTTTTTAGGTCGATCTGACCTAACAAACGTAGACCAATAGTTAAAATGCGAGCAAAATATACTTTGAAACAAAAGAAAATGACGATTTCGACTAAAGATCTGAAAATAAAGAGTAAAGTAATGATTTGTTACCATATTTGGGCAAAAGAAATCGTGGAACTAAGTGAATCTTTTAATATTTCACCACAAAGAGCATACAAACGCTGTGCATGTCAGCATACATCTGTAAACATGCCATTTTTGGCACGAAAGAGACGAGGGAGAGGATGGCGGCTACTAGGGTTTCATGAGAAAGGAAATAGAGAGAGAGAGAGAGAGTGGGGGCGGGGGGGGGGGGGGGGGATTGTTTAATTAAAAGTAAGCTGGTAGCCGGTCTCGGCTGGCGTGGACTTGGTCCAAATTTCGAATTTAATTAAATGGCCTTATAAATTCATGTATACACCAAGTGCATACATACATATATATATATATATATATATATATATATATATATATATATATATATATATGTATACCGGTGTATATATTGGGTATATCTAATACCTAAAAACAAATAATTAGAAAGAAAATTAAAATTGAAGAAAATTTTAAGTACGGGAAAAATTTGGCCATAATTATTTTATTAAAATAATTTTAAAAAGTCGATAAAATTTTTAATGGGCCTAAAATGGCCTTAATTAATTATCCTAGCATAATTATTTCAATTATGGCCTTTTTAACAATTTTTGGAAATTAAATTAAACCTATTTTTTAAAAGAAAAATGTTAACAGGCTGATTTTGCAAATAATTTCTTTAAATTATGAACTGAATAAATTAATTATGGCCAATACAAAAAATATATTTACATAAAAGGATCAATTTTGTAGTAATTATCACTTAATTAATTTATTAGCCTAATTAAAACACTTAAGGGGAATTAGGCCTATTTTGATAAATCATGCAGATTATATAAAAATCATAAGTTTAAAAGGTGAAATACTTAATTACTTAAACTATTTAAATTATTCAAACTTTCAAAGATAAAATAAAAGGGAAAGACGTATTTGCAGAATAATTTTGAATAATTAAATAAGAACCCTTCCTCTATCTATCTTTTTCTTTTTAATTAAATTTAACAAAATCTCATTAAATATCATGAAAATTCTCATTAATCTCTAAATAAAATTTATGATGCATGAAAATACCTTTTTTTAATTAAGGGGAAGAAATATTGATCTGGACAATTTATAAAAATCATTTAAGGCTTTTAAAAATGCTCAGCTCGTTTATTTATTATTCGGGAACTCTGAGTGATTGAAATAAATTATGAGAGGTCAAAAATTAGGTGTCAACAACTTCCCCTCTCGGCTTGATTGAATGAATGACCCCCTTGGTTGTTTGTATGAATGGCCCTCTCGACTTGTTTGTATGAATTGCCCTCTCAACTTGTTTGTATGAATACCGGCTGTTTGAATGAATGGCCCTCTAGGCTGTTTCAATGAATGTCCCTCTTGGCTGTTTGAATGAATGGCCCTCTTGGCAAAATAAATGAATGGCCCTCTCGACATGTAAATGAAAAATATGGCCCTTGTGGCTGGATAATCTTTCTTTCGTTCATTGCATTGGCTGTTGACCCTTGTGGCCAGATATGCCGTTTGTGCTTATCATGACCCTTTTGGTCGCATGTATCTTTGTCGCTCATTCTTTGTGTGACCCTCTTGGTCTGATCTATCTTTATGCTCATTTGCTCTATGACTGTCTCTTCAATACCCCCTTCTCTGCTATAACCCTTCTCTGCCCTTCACCACTGTTTGGATTTAGCCATTTGCCTTTCTTTGTGAGTAAGCTAGTTGGTGGTATATCTGCTGTCCTGTAGAAGGAAAAAACTTGCATCCCTGTAGAAAAATTATGTGTTCCTAAGAAGCCGATTAGCATCGTCATCTTCTCGCCTGGTGCCTCCTCCTGATACTCCTCCGGATTCCCTTGGGCTCTATATTTTGTGAGATGTTTCTGGGATGCAATTAAGCTACACGTATTTTTTGAAAATTCAAAAAACAAAATTTATAAAACGCATGTTATTTTTTCTTAAAAGTGAATGTTTGTTTCATTTTTTATGTGTCCTGACGTGTGTTTTCTTCGAATGAGGTCTTCCGATTTTTCTCGGAGACATGGTTGTTAACTTTCGTATTGGCAGAATTTTGAGATCAGGGCTTGCTTTGGGTGCCCCTTGTGTTGTCCTGCTAAGCAGGAAGTTTTGAGGTCCCCTAAAAAATTCTGCCCCAGTGTATGGCTTTGCTTCGCTTCTTCCTTGGTTGACTGTTTTGATATTCCCTCAAAAATTTCGCCCCAGTGTAGGGTTGACGCTGTTCGGTTCTTGCACTGACCCTGGCGAGCTTGATCCTTGTGGACCTTTCCTGCCTTATTGCCTCTAAGGTTTCCTAGGGGTTTCTTGGTTTTTCTTTTATGACGACCAAGCTTGAGAGCGCTGCGTATCGTCGGCGGGGAATTCAGGTCGAACGTAGTCCGAAATAAAGTAATTGATTTTTGGTTTTACTAAAAAAAAAAAAAAAGACCTGGTCCAATATGGACTGCCTACGTATCACATCGTGGGGAATTCAGGTCATTGCGTAGTTCATTACCGAGATGGTTTGTTTTTCTCCTATTCTAGTACGATTACAAGCAAAAGGTACGATTATAAGGAAATAGCAATGCGATTACAAGCAAATAGAATCCTTAATGTAATATCTCTTGAGTGCGTCTGCATTGATGGCCTTGGGCCACTCTTTTCCGTCCATCTCGGCTAGGACTACGGCTCCTCCCGAGAGCACTTTCCTGACCATGTATGGTCCTTGCCAGTTTGGCGCGAATTTCCCTTTATATTCCTCTTAGTGAGGGAAGACTCACTTGAGCACGAGTTGTCTGATCTGGAAAAGTCGAGTTCTGACCCGCTTTTTGAAAGCTCTAGACAACCTTTGTCTGTACTGCTGTCCGTGGCACACCGCCACCATTCTCTTTTCCTCTATCATGGCCAGTTGTTCATAATGATTTCTAACCCATTCTGCATTTTTCAGCTTTGCCTCTTAGATGATCTGAGTGAAGGGATCTCTACTTCTCGGGTATGACCACATCGTAAAAAATAGAGGTAGAGGTTTCCCCGATGGAAGTTCTGCTGTTTTTCCGTATCTGAGTGCATAAGGAAGGCACGTGTCAAATTCTTATAATTGTCGACCATCTTCCTCAAAAATTTTTTTAATGTTCTTGTTGGCGACCTCTCTATGTACTCCATTCATCGTAGGCGATAGGTGGTAGAGTTCTCGTGAGGATTTTTGAATTTCTACGCTGATGTCCTTCATGAAATGGTTGTTGTATTTGCACCATTATACGTGATGATGGATTCCGCACACCGAAATGCCATATCGATTGTTTCGACGAAGTCGACCACGCTTTTCTTGGTCTTGATTTGTGGGAAGTTCCTTCTACCCATTTGGTGAAGTAGTCGATGGCGACTAAGATAAAGTAATGTCCGTTGGAAGCCGGAGGCTCAATGGGTCCTATGACATCCATTCCCCATGCCACAAAAGGCCAAGGGCAGCTCATTCTATGTAATTCAGTGGGTGGAACCCTAATCAGATCCCCGTGTATTTGACACTAATGCCACTTTTGCATGAATTTACTGGAGTCATGCTCCATGGTCATCCAATAATATCCTGTCCTCAGGATTTTCTTAGGAACGACGAATCCGTTCATGTGGGGTCCGCATGCCCCCGCGTACACTTCATTTAGCAATTTCGTGGCCTCTTCGGCATCCACGCATATGAGCAGCCTGAGAGTGGGGGTCCTTTTGTATAGTACTTTCTTGTTCAAGAAGAAACCATTGGCCTATCTCCCCGATAGTCTTTGATTTGCCGAGCTCTCCCTTCGGGAGATACCCCCCTTTTTGCAGGCATAAAGTCGGTGTACCATGGTTGGACATCCTGTCGCCCCCCTACACAGCGTAGTGGGCACGCTTCTTCTCTCAGTGTGATGTCTAACAGATCAATGTGGGTGATCTCAAGGTGCTGGATCATGGACGCTATTATGGCCAATGCGTCTGCGAACTCATTATGGGCCCTTGGAGTATGCCTGAAATCAACACTCTTGAATCTTCCGCACAATCTTTGTGCTAGATTCACATATGGGAGTATCTTATCATTTTTGGTTGCCCAATTTCCTTTCACTTGATTGATGAGCAAATCGAAGTCCCCGATTACAATAACTCATGCATGCTCATGTCTAGCACCACCCTGAGGCCTAGGATACATGCTTCGTATTCCGCCATGTTGTTGGTACATCTAAAGTTGAGTTTTGTGGCCATCGGGTAGTGTTGCCCTGTTTTCGATATCAGCACCGCCCCAATGCCTGATCCTTTGTAATTGACTGCTCCATCACAAAATAGTCTCCAGCCCGAATACGGTTCCACTACCTCTTCTTCCATGGCCATCACTTCCTCGTCTGGGAAGAAAGTCCGTAATGGTTCCAATTCATCATCTACGGGACTTTTGACCAGCAAATCCTCTAGGGCTTGTCCTTTGATTGCCTTTTGTGCCACGTACATGATGTCGAATTTGCTTAGCAACATTTTCCATTTAGCCAATTTTCCTATGGGCATCGATTGCAGAAAAATGTATATTAGCGGATCCATTCAGGAGATGAGGTGAGTGGTAAATACCGATAGGTAGTGCCTCAATTTTTGGGCAAATCCAGGTCAAACTACAACAGGTCTTTTCTACGAGCGTATATCGTGCTTCGCAAAAGGTGAACTTCTTACTCAAATAGTAGATGGCATGTTCATTTTTGCCTTCTTCATCGTGCTGTGCGAGCATACACCCGAAAGCTTTCTCTAATACCGACATATACAGTAACAGGTCCCTGGCCTGGGCAGTACCAAAACAGGAGGATTGGAAAGATATCTCTTAATCCCGTCGAATGCTTGTAGGCACTCCTCTGTCCAATTTGTGGTAGCGTCCTTCTTGAGTAACTTGAGGATTGGCTCTATAATCACAGTTGATTGGGCTATGAATCGTCCAATGTAGTTCAAACTTCCCAAGAAGCTCATGACTTCTTTCTTTGTTTTGGAAGGTGGTAGTTCCTGGATTGCTTAATCTTGGTAGGGTCTAGTTCAATGCCCCTATGGCTGACTATGAATCCCAGCAATTTACCTGCAGGCACTCCTAACACGCACTTTGCAGGGTTCAACTTTAGATTGAATTTACGAAGTCTGTCAAAGAACTTATGCAAATGCACAGTATTCTCTGAGCTTTCCCTTGATTTTATGATGACATCGTCCACATAGACCTCAATCTCTCAATGCATCATACCATGGAATAGGGTAGTCATAGCTCTCATGTACGTGGCACCGGCGTTTTTGAGGCCGAACGGCATTACCCTGTAATGGTAGACTCCCCAAGGGGCGATGAAGGCTGTCTTTTCAGCATCTTCTTCGCTCACGAGTATCTTGCGGTACCCGGCAAAACAATCTACGAACGACTGCAGCTCATGCTTAGCTCAGTTGTCTATCATGATGTAGATGTTTGGAAGTTGAAAGTTATCTTTTGGACTGGCCCGGTTGAGATCTCGGTAGTCCACACAGATTCAGATCTTTCCGTCCTTTTTGGGTACTAGCACTATGTTGGCCACCTAGGTGGGGTAGGACGTCACTTCCACTATTCCGGACTCTATTTGTTTCTCCACTTCGTCCTTTATCCTGATACTTAGGTCAGGCTTAAATGTCCGGGTCTTTTGCTTAACCGGCGCGAAGCCTTCCTTAATAGGCAATATGTGAGCTACAATTTCAGTGCTCAAACCTGGCATATCTGCGTATGACCAGGCGAAGACATCCACATATTCCTTTAATAAATCTATGAGCACTTCTTTTTATGGAGCTCCAAAATGAGCGTGATCCGTGTCTCCTTGACATCCTTCTCGTTACCGAGGTTGCTCACCACAGTTTCATCCATATTTGGCTTCTTCTTTTCTTCTAATTCTTCCAATTCTTCTGCCAGTTCCTCTGGCATCATTATTGATTCATCGTACTCCTCGTATGTTACACCTCGAAAATTCCCCTTAGTATACAGGTGTATAGGCTCGCGAAGGACATGACGTATATGAGGTTTAGATAAACAAGGAGTAGTAATTGATAGTCCTAATTAAGATTCCAAAGGCATCCGAGTTGAAGCAAGAAAGTCGTTAAGGGAATCGAGTTATAAGTTAGTGTATTGGACGCAAACTAGGAGTATTGAGTTAATGATGCCTTAAGGATGTTATGGAGAAGAGTTATAACGTCCCTTAGAATGATATTGAAGTGTTGAACAAGTGTTAAGAAGATTCCATAAGGATTGGAGATCAAACGAAACGACGGAACCATTAAATTGGAACCGTGAGTTCCACGGCCATGTTCCACGGAAAGCACCATGTTCCACGGCCCGTGGATGTGTCCGTGGAACAGCCGCAGAAAGAGTGGCTGGCCGGGTCGTGAACTACGACCGTCCATGCGCCAACATTGGGATCCACGACCGTGAAGCCGTCCGTGGAAGTCCCATCTACCGAACCATTTTTAAGTCTTTAAATGTGAAGTCCACTTCATTTATTTCATTCCCATTCACGACTTCAACCTCTCCACACCTCTAGAACTTTCTAAACATTTCATCCACAAGAAAACTAAGTGAATCAATGATCAATAACAAGAGTTGAAGTGAATCAAGCTTAGAAACTCCATTAAAGTCACCAAGGTCAAGAAATTCCAAGAAAGGTGAAGTAGGGTTTTGGTGTGAAGGGTGTATTATCAATCAAGGCTCATTCCTCTACCATTTGAGGTAAGTTTCACGATCTTTACATGTAGTTTAAAGTATTATTAAGGTGAAACACTTAGATTATGAAAGAATATGGAAAATGGGTTACAAATGGATGAATAATGTCATTGTGGAATGGTAGTTGAGAGGAATCATGGAAATGGTTATGTTGAGATTTTAAATGTGTTATAAATGACCTATAGAACATGAAATAAGTATTGGATATGAAAGAATACGATGATGGACTTTAGTCATGAATATGGAGGATTGAAGTAGAATTGTGAAATACGAATCATATGAATGAATGACGATTGTTGTTAGGGATATTGTGATTGCTGTTATGAATGTTGGGAGTTGATATGGAATATGGCAGTAAAAAGTAGTATAAACAAAGGAAATGCTGCCCAAAATTTCTATAGCTTTAGTAAGTATGCTTTCGCGACGATATAGCTAACGTCGATACGATTCTCTTCAAGGTATAAACAAGTGCATTAAATGAGAACGAGAAAGCTATAAAGTAGTTAACGACAAAGGTATGCGAGGCATTACCCTTCCTTCCAAGGTACGAATCCTATGCATAATTTTCCTCTTCCATCATGAATCTTCTATGCTTCTAGAGATGAAAAGTATAACTTCATGAATAGTTAGACAGGATAAGAAATACGCCATGAATACGATAAGGACTCTAGAGACCATGATATGATATTCTCACGAAATCAATAATGATGATCACGATCCATTGGTATTCTTTTCTTTATATGCACTCACCTTAAATTGTAATTCCCTTCAAGATGAGATATGACGCTTATGCTTATTCTATAATAATGATCGGGGGTTCACGACCTTATGTCATCCCGACATAGGTATAGTTTCTCTTACGTTCAAGTGAATGTGCCGATGATATGTATATGCATATGTGACTAAAGATGCTAAAATATGATAGAACGATAACAAGTCCATGACGATAAATATATGAAATGTATGATATGCATGATCATGTGATTCCACCGCGCCTAATTGGCCGGACATGTCACCGCCACGGCGGGTCGGCTATGATTCCACCGCACCGAGAAAAGGGCGGACATGATCACCACTAGTGGGCTGCATGGGATGGTTACCCGGACGCGGGTAACTATGTGATGATGTATAAACGATATGATGATGCATGATTGATGTGGTGATGCTTGCATGTTATGATAATGTATATGATATACTTCTGCATGATGTATGTACATGAAACTGGTTCATATGTAAGGAGTACACAGGTTATATCCTTATCTCAGAACCTATGATTTCCAGATTACGTTTATTTCATTTCTGCCTTACATACTCAGTACAATGTTCGTACTGACGTCCTTTCTTCGGACGCTATGTTCAAGCCCACGGGTAGGCAGGGAGATGGTGCTGATCCCTAGAGCCGCAGGGCGGTTGTGAGCACTCCATCATCCGGAGGTGCTTCGATTATTCTTTTGGTACATACGTATATTCATATTTTACATGGCGGGGTCCCGTCCCGTCCATATGTCTCAGTACTCTAGAGAGGCTCGTAGATACGCATGTGTGGGGGATATGGTCCCAGGATGTTCATGTATATGTATGTATATGTATATGTATATATATATACTATTTTGATGGCCTAAAGGTTTATGTTTATAAGAATAATTTAGTTTCCACTAATGATATGTTTCCATGAAATTGAGCATTTATTATGTATGAAAGGTTATGGGTAATGGGACGAGTGGTGTTCGGTGGGTAGCCCCGGATACCCGTCATGGCCCGTGGTTCGGGTCGTGACATCGTATTCCTGTTGTCCGTTTTCCTTGCTCATTTCACGATACGTCATGAGATTTTCGGTTATTTTATTATGATTAATATTGAAAAGGTGAGGCAAAGTAAAGTTAGGTTTATTATTATCCGTTACGCGTAGTTAGTTCAGAAATCCTTCCTTATCATCATCTAATCAAAGTAGCAGTTTCAGGCAGATCGAGGCTTTTCATTAATTCAAAACAATTGACTACAACTTTGGTCTTGGTTCAGAACAACATCAGACTACTTCCATTTTTAATCATTACGAAGTAATTTAGAAAAGGTGATGACCATGTAGCATCCCTCTTCTTGGAACAGTGACTTGAGACTCCCATCCGTTTTCTCTTCATTCAGCGTCGACATCTTTCTGGGGAATGACTGGTACAGACCGAGAATTGGACGAAACAAGTTCCTTGTTATGGGCTCTCTCTTTATTTCCCTTGTGAGCTCGTCTTCGCTAGGAGTATACCCTAAACCGAAGTGGTAATTTTTCTTTGGGATTGGGACAGGGTCTGTTATCCCGGCGAGGTCCCTTCCTAAACCCTTTCCTGTTTCAAAACCACTCCTCAACATGGTGGAGGCAATCATTCTGTAGACTGCTGGCATAGGCTTATCAATCTCTCCCTCTACATGAGTGGCCCCAACGTATTCCACTACATGAAAGTTTGGCGAGTGAGGGCTCCCTTCGATCATAGGAACGATGTTGTAAGGATACTTCTGAATATCCTTCGTAGCTGCCACCACAATTTCCCGTCCTTGCCATTCAAATTTTATGGCTCCGGGTGCGAGAGTTGATGGGATTGCACCCATGAGTGTATCTGTGGTCTTCCTAAGAGCATATTGTAGTTGGCATATGATTGCCATGACTTGGAATACCGTCATGAAAGACAAGGAAGTTCAACCCTTTTTGGATTCGTACGTCTATCTCTCTAAAGGAATCGCTTAGAGATCCATCAAACCCTCTGACGTTCGTTCCACTTTAGCGAATCTTGCCTACGTTGCAGTCGAGCTGGGCCAATGTGGTGATAGGGAAAATATTGAGGCCTGATCCATTGTCCACCAGCACCCTCCTTATTGCTTTACCATGGCATTCCACGGTGATGTTAAGGGCTCTAATGTGAGCGGCTCCTTCTGCTGGCAGATCCTCTTTTGAGAAGCAGATTTGTGTTCTCCAATAATATGGGCTACTAGTCCAGCCAAGTCTTCGCTACTTGTACCAGCTGGTACATGTGCATCGTCCAACACTCTTATGAGAGCTTGCCTGTGTGATGGGGAGCTGGCTAGTAATGGCAGCGTTGATATTTGTGTTGGTGTCTTCTTCAAATGTTCAACAATGGAGTAATCTTTTGGCTGCATGCGCCGCCAGAAATCCTCTACTTCTTCTTCAGTTATCGCCCTCTTTTGGGTGTTTTCCTTCCTTGCAGCATTCTTTCTGAGCTAACTCCTCAGGAGTGTAACACCTCCTTGAACGGGTCATGCCTTGGGCCATGGCTACTTGTACAGTGATTGGCTTCGTGGGAGCAATTTGTTGTGCCACCTGGGCTACCACGGGTGCTGGAATCAAGGCTTTGAATCTCGATGTCGCTTTCGTGGCTCCCGGCGCTGGGACCAGAACCTTGAAATTCTGACGCTCCTGAAGTTTGAGGGAAGCTACTGTGTGTTCTAGGGATTCAAATGCTCTGGGGATTAATGCTCTGCAAGCCTCCCAGTCCTTATTGTTTTCAATGATGTGGACTCTATTTTTTCCATGGTTGGGCAACAGGTTTGTGTTCACATTGGGGGCTGCGGTTTCCGAGACGATTTCCCTCTTGTCAATTAGATCTTGGATTTGATGCTTGAGATTTATACAGTCTTCTGTGTTGTGCCCATTCCTCCTAAATGATAGGCACAGGTCTGATCAGCCCTGTAAATCTATTTCCTAACAGTGTTGGTTTCGGTAGGACCTTCTGAATCAAGCATGCAGCCAATAGCCTTTCGAAGAGTCGAGCCCTGGGCTCGAGGAGCCTGGTGAATTCCCTTACCAGCCTCTTCTCAAAAGCAGGACGTGGGGCATTGTATGTCGGGGGTGGCGGTTGATTTTGGTAGTTTTGCGGTAGTTGATATGCTTCTGGTAGGTTATTTTGGCGGTAATTTTGTTGGGGTGGTGCTTGGTAAGCGGGAGCGGACACTAGGCGGAGCTGTGTAAGCTGGAACAGTGGTGGTGATGTTTAGTTGTGCGTAGTACACAGGTGTTGGATAATTTGTGAGGGATGTAGTTAGGTAGGTGGATTGGGGTTCTTTCGGGCTTGGGTTTGGAATGTGGGATATGCTCACCACATCCTCTTTTTTCTTGCAGAAGATTCCTACAGTAGCTTGTCCAGATGCCTTGTTGAAGACACTGACTATTTTCCCTGATTTGAGACCAGCTTTTATAGCCTCTCCCATTTTGACCAATTCTGCAAATGGTCTTCCAGCCATGAACAACATTCTGTCATAGACATCAGGTTCTTGGGACCTGATGAACACAGAGACTAGCTCTCCTTCACAAATTGGTGGTTGCACACGGGCTGCCTCAGCCCTCCACATGCTTGTAAACTCCCTGTAGTTTTCTGTTGATTTCTACTTGACCTTTTCAAGATAATAGCGGTCTGGTACTAACTATTTTGTCATTAAAGCGAAATCTTTCCATGAAGGATTCTTCCATGTCCTCCCAGATGTACCATTGATGCATATCTTGAGTTGCAAACCATTCAGCGGCTTCTCCGGTCAGGCTACGACTGAATAGTCACATGATTGGAGGTTCATTTTTCTTTACTCTGAACAATTGGTCACAGTAGGATCGGAGGTGTGCCTTGGGATTCCCTGCTCCATTGAATATCTCAAATTTTGGGATTTTGAACCTTTCTGTCAAGTCCAGATCCGGATGCATGCACAAATCATCATATCTTAGGATCGTAGCTTTTCTTGCAGACCTGTTGGATTCTCCAGTAATTCCCCCGTCTTTTTCCCCATATCTCTTTCCCGCTTATCCTGTTCGGCTCTCCAAGCCCTTTCAATTTCTTCATAATGGTCAAGCTCTTTGTGCCCCGGAGAGTATTCACTAGGGATGTTGGGAGTGAAGAAAGAGACCTGATGGGTGGTGTGGTTGAGCGGTGCAGTGGTGGTGGTGGTCTGCCTAGTTGGTGGGGCTGGAGCACGTAACTGGCTTGCCGGATTAATGAGAACAGGATGAGGAGCTTGGTAAGAAGGAACTGAGTGGGTGGTCCCTGGGACCTGGGTGTATTTTGTTGGAGGAGGAGTGCGATAAGAAGTTCCAATATGGTTTGGCTTGGTGGAGCTTATTGGAGGTGGGATGGTTCCTGGCGGGTCTATAGGGAAGTGATCGGGCATTGGTGAGCTCAGGGAAGGGAATGGAGGAAGAGGCCTTCTTTCCTCTATTGAGTCATCCTTTCCCATATTTGTCGCCACATTCCTGGCTACCTTTTCTGGTAGAGCCTTGATGGAAGTTAGTAGTGTCGCAATCATATCTTCTTGAGATGATACCTCTTGTGGATCTTGGGCATCTCTGTCACGGAGAGCGAGCTCAGTTCCGTTCTCGGGGAGTACCAGTCATCTTCTCATTGCCTTAGTCTACGAGGGATGCTAACGCGGCTCTGGATCTTGTAAAGTATGCCAGCTTTCAGTACTACACTAATCTGTCTCGTTCTATAAAGACAAGAATAATTCAATGGTAGACAATGTTAGTTACTTGACATAAAGTATAAAAGCAATACATCACAAACTGATATTTAAATCGCACATAGTACATAAAGTCATATATTAAGCTCGAACACTTTTGATCCCCTGTCCTAAAAGCTCGGATGTTTATGGGCTTTTGATGTTTGGGTGGATCTTGGTCCCATAGGATTTATGGCTGACTTACTCTGGCAAACCCTCCCTTGTTACAGCAGTTAAACAAATAGGAGAGGGGGGGGGGGAGGGGGGAGGGGGAGATTGTAATTTATATTTTGTTGGGGTCGAATCTTACGTAGACTGCTTATGTATCCTACCCATGGACATTAGGCCCTGTCGTAGTTCTTTTTATAAGAGAGGGATAGATATATCCTTTATGTTCTATCCCGTATTTTGTACATTGGGACATTCCGAGCTAACCGTGAAAAGTTAAGGACAAGACTATTTCGGGATACGAGGTAGAGACTTTTAGCCTCCGATTTTGTTTTGGGGCACAAGTTGCTTATGATTTTATTGGTACGGAATATTAAGGAAGATTAGGGGTTAAAAGTGAATTATGGAAAGTTATTATTTCATGAAACCAAGCCAACTTGGCCGTGTGGCATGTGTGGGGCTACCACCCATGGCTTGGCTAATTTTAATTGATCCAAGCCATGTGTGGGGCATGGTACACTTGTATTAATTATATATGTAGATGAGTGATGCCAAAGCAAGACTAATTCATCATTTTATAACTCTAGAAACTTGGAGAAACATGGAGCAAAAAAAAGAGAAGCATATTCGGCCATGGCTGGCCGAATTGATGCTCATGAAGATGGATCAAAAAAATAATTTTCTTCTAGCTTTTCAACCAATTGGAAGGTCCTTATTCACGTGGAGTAGTTGTTGGGGCAAGCAAACCATTCATTCTTGCAAAGCACCAACCCTAGCCAAGTTGAAGAACTAAGTGAAAAAGGTAAGGTTTAATGTTCTTTTCATATGTTATAGATGGTTTATGCGTGTTGTAGTGTGTGGAAATGGATGAAATTCATGAAATTGTGTGTGTGTTGGTACTTGGTCGTAGGGGCTGTTTTTGGTAGGACATGATGAACAAATTTTACTTAGTGTTTTGGTTGTTGATTGTTGTGGATTCTATGATGAAAATGAAGGTTGATGGTTCGAATTGAAGTTGTAATCGTTGTGGGCTGTTTTAGAAGTTAATGTGATTTTATTATAGTTTCTTGAATTTATGAGAATGATGTAGTTAACGTGTGGATTATTGGTATAGTTCATGAATTTGGAAAAAAAAATGTGTTGTTGTTGTTCTTATTGAATTTGGAAGGTTTCGGGTGGTGTTGAATGTTGGTTGGGCTGTTTTGAATATTATGCGTATTGTTTGAAATGTTCTTGAGTCTTGTTCGAATGGTTTCGGATTGGTACTTGAACGTGTGACCATTGGCGTTGGCTTGATTGTATGCGGATGATTTGAATGTAAATGAAATGCCGTCGAATTATACAGAAAGGAATCACTAACGTTAGAATACGTTTTGAATTGCTTGTTGATGTTGTTAGTATGGTTGTTGGTATTGTTGTTGATGATTTGGCCGAGTTGAATTCTCGGGGTTTGTTGAATTTATAGGAGAAATGCTGCCCAAATTTCTGTAAGTAAAGTGCTAGCTTGGAATTGGATTCCTAATGTTAGAACCCGTATTTTTGTACATTGGAACAATCCGGATTAATTATGATAAGTTAAGGACAAAACTATTTCGGGATACAAAGTCGGGATTCTTGACCTTCGATTTTATTTTGAGATATAAGTTGTGCATGAATTTATTGGTATGGAGCAATTAGGAAAATTTGGGACCAAAAGTGATAAAATTGGAAGTTGAAATCATCCACAAATTCCATGTTGGCCGTGTATAGTGGAGTGTGGTGCCCACACAATTTTGTGTCATCTTTTAAGTGATCCAACTCATTAATGTGGGCCAATGTTTTTGTACAACTCAAGGGGGGATTAAAAGATGACTTGCTAGTCATCTTTAGCTCACTTCAACACTTGCAAAAAAAAGAGAGAAGCTGAAAACCCCCATAGGAGGCTCTCGGCCAGCAGCTCCAAGAATCAACCCCCATTTCTTGTCCTTCTAAAATTATTCCATTGATGTAAACCCACTATATTGAGGTCCCTAAGTAGCGTGGAAGCATCGTTGGAGCGATCAACCTATTATTTTTCATCTTTTGGAAACCCTAGGCTATTGGACGTTGAAGAGAAAAAGGTAAGATTTGATCTTGTTTTTGTGTTATGAAGGTTATATTCATGTTGTAGTATCTTATAATGGTTGAAAATCATGAAATAAAGTATGTTGAAGTGGAGGCCATATGTATGAGGGTTGGGCGTGTGATGGGTGTTGTGATTGAAATTATGAATTAATGTTTAGTTAGTTGATTATGATCATTGTAAGGTGAAGAACAATTGGGAATCATCCATATATGTGTATGTGTAGTGTTGATTGAAATGGGTCACATTATATGACAATGAACGAATGAATATCGCTTAATGCTTTAGTCGTCGTCGCTATGAATTCTAGGTTGGAAATGAATGGTTATTGACTTAAAATGATGTTGTTAATGTTGCGGACTGTTTTTGGGGGTTATTGTATGTTTAATGTAATTGGCATATTGATGAGATAGCATTGTTAGAATGTAAATTGTGGATACAAACCATGATTTGGAAATGAAGAAAAAGTTAGAGGGGCTGTCTCGGTTAGGGGCTGTTTCGGGTAGCTTGGAGAAAAATTTGGATTATTGGAAATGTTGTATGAATTGCTTAGAATGTCCTTAAATATTGTTGGTAGGGGTTTGGGTTAGTATGTGAATGTATAGGCGTCGATTTTGGCTTGAAGGTAAGTCGTCGAATTGAATTTATGTAAGTTGTTGAATAATGGAAAAGAAAGCTTGTATTGTTGTTTTGTCTTTCGGATTGGATGTTGATGTTGCTATGTTGGTTGGTTGTTGTTGTTGTTGTTGTTGATTGATATGGCCGAGTTAAATTCTCGGGGTGGCCTATTTACAGGGGAAATACTGCCCAAATTTCTGTAGAATTAAGGGCGAATTTGGAATTTAAGGCCTAAAAGTCATTAGCTAATGTTTGGCATTTTATGGCTGGTTTATAGATCGCGGGCAGCCCGAATCATAGGTTGGATTAGCTTGAGTTTGGATCATTTTGGAGAGCGTTTGAGGTATGTAAAGTAACCTTTCTTTTTTGGCATGCCTTAGTTAAAGTAGGCTATGATACGAGCCTCTAGGAAACTCTATTCTCGCAATCCGAACTTGTCAATGATTCACATGTGTTTCCTTGGTATCCTTGTGCTCATATGCCATAACATTGATCCTTATATCCTTGGAATTCATAATTTGTAAAGATGTCATGAAAGCTGATTTTTTTGGTTTTAAGCTTATTCTTTAGCGATTCCAAAAGTTCAAACGCTCATAACTTTCTCAGAAAAGCTCGGATTGCTTTGAAATTTTCGTTGGAGTTTGTATGATATAGAATGAGTATGTTTTTCATAGGCGGGCTCAGTTCGGGTCTATACTCGTCCGTGGGTCCCGCGACGCCCTTTTATGTGAATTCGATAACTTTGAAACAAAAAGTAATAATTATTATTCTGATTTCGAATATGACTATTTTACTTATCTTTTGGATTTATGATAATGATTTTATGCATATGATTACTCACTACTCCGCTCGTGCCTACTATGATATCGTTGTAGGTTCCGGGCCGGATTACATTTGTCGTGCGCATTATGATACATTCCGGTATTATCTTTTTGTGATTATGGTTCACCGAGCTCCTTGCTCGAGGTGCAGGTTCCACTTATGTTTGGCGTTATCTTTGTGTATGGCGATATCTTTGTGTGATATGTGACGGAGATTCGGAGATTTGAAACCCTGCGGTGTTATCTTGTGTTATGGCGCCATCGACGGGAGGCGACCATATTTCACATGCCTATGCATGAATTATATTTTGAGTAACATTTTGATATTTTGGAAATGCATTTGCTATACGTACCTCTATTTCGATTTGATCTCAGTTATACATTACATTTACTTTGCATACTCGATACATATTTCGTCGACCCCACTTTCTTCGAAATTGCGTTTCATGCCGCAGTGGGACGCACTGAGTTTGGTGATCCACCGGTTTAGGACATACCTTCTGCTATTTGGAGTGCTCCTCTCGTTAGGAGCTTATATTTTTGGTATATATATTCGTACATTGCATTGTATATATTTGTTCATGGGTACGGCGGGGCCACATCCCGTCATATGATTGTAAATACATGTTTAACCACGTGGACATGTTTGTGGGTTGTGCCTACTTTTGTACGGTTGCGTTTGGATATGTTGTGTTTGGCGATTCCATTCGGACTGTTGTCGGCCCGCATATGTATATATGTTGTGTTGGTGGAAACTGTGTGGCCTTTGTTGGTATTTTACGTACGGGGGTTATTTTGGATAGTCGGTAAAAAAAAGGAAACTGCGTAAATGGGCCGTGAAAGTGTATATATTTGAAACATAGCCTTTGAAAGTTGTAAATACTTGGATGCGTTTGATATAATTTGTGATAGTGTTGGATAGGCGTGTTTGGGTGCCCAGATCGGGCACTAGTCACGGCCTACGGGGTTGGGTCGTGACACCTAAGTGCCTATGACTAATGTTTGGTGTCTAATGGAGTTGTTGTAGATTTTGGGAAGCCGAGACTTAAATTTGGATTAGCTTAGGAAGCGGACGAGGTATGTAAAGCTTACCCTTTCTTTCTTTTGGCATGTCTTAGTTGTAAGTAAGCTATGATACGAGCCTCGGGGTAACTCTATTCTTAAGATCCGAGCATGTCTATGATTCTTATTCACTTCTTGATATTAGCATTTTTAACATGGTCGATCCATTGTCATTATGTCTTTTGTATGATTGGATTTCAATTGTTGCATAAAGAGTTTTTGTTCCTAAAAGATTCTATGTCGAATAATGTCCGTAACTTTCATAGACGAGCTCGGATCGCTTCGATACGTTCGTAGAAGATTCTATAACGAATAATGTCTCTAACTTTCATAGGAGGGCTCGGATTGGTTTGATACTTGTCCGTGGTCCCCGAGACTTTCCTTTGTATAGTCCTAACGACTTTTGAAAGAACTTATTATGGCTATCATCCCGACCCGAGCGTATGGTTAGTCTACTTATCCATTGAGTACGTAATGATGATTTTTATGCATTTGGTTGCTCACGACTACTGCTCGTGCATCTTGTTGTTACATCATTCGTCGAGTCCGGGCCGGTTATGTCATCGTGCGCACTATGCTATATTCCAGTATGATGTGTTATGGTTCGCCGAGTCCCTCGCTAGAGGGCGGGTACCATTATATATACGGTGTTATGATGTGTTATGGCGTTATGATGTGTTATGGAGATATCTTTGGGTTACGGAGATATGAAATCTTCTGGAGTATGATGTGTTATGGCGCCAACGACGGGAGGGTGACCATATTCCCGAGCCCCATGCACGATTTGTGTTTTAATAAGTAAGCATTTTGGTACTTTGGATATTGCATTTACTTTCTGTACTTCTTGTTCCGGTTATGATCACATCTTGTATTTCATGCTTTATATACTCGGTACATATTTTGTCTTGACCCCACTCTTTAGGCTGCGTTTCATGCCCGCGAGGTACGGATACTCGTTTTGGTGATCCGTAGCTTAGGATTTCCATTCGGCTATCTTGGAGCGCTCCCTTGTTCGGAACCTATATTTGGTACGAGACACTTTCGTGGTATATAGTATATGTCTATTCGGGGGTACGGCGGGGCCACTGTCGTCATATGATTGTTGTTACTCGTAGAGGTACGTAGACATGTGTGTGGGTTATGGTAGTTATTTGTTCGTTTGTGTACATGCGATTTGTGTTTTGGACGTCCCTTATATTGTGATAGCCTTGCAGGCTTATGTGTGATATCATACGAAAGTTGTGACCGCGATATGTATATATATATATGACGACTTTGGGCGACGTTTCACTTTTCTGTATGTATAAGTTATTTGCATGCGCATTTCTGGTTAATGGGTGTGTACGGGTGCCCAGTTCGGGCACCGATCGCGGCCTACGGGGTTGGGTCGTGACACTTTAAGCTAATCCTAACTAAAGACATCCCTAGACCAAGCCCGGCTAGGGCTTCCTGCGTATCCCTCCATAGGGACGTCAGGTCGGTGCGGTTCCTTACAATATTTTTGGGGGGAGGGGGCAACCTTTTATGTGCAAAAAATGGGGACACCTATTACCTACCCAAAAAAATACGATCTCATGATTCTTTGTCTTATGAACTCGCTCTCTCTCATTCCTCCTTCCTTCTCGATCACACCGTGGTAAGATGATCGAGATTCTCTCTGTGCGATCTTGTGTTCAAGTTTGAGCTTGAATGCGTAGCACCCTACATGTAGGTGCCCATTTTAGCTCCTGCATGATACAGGCAAAATTTGTTCCTGTTGGGTCCTAATGCCCAGGGCTCATGGGCAGGTTCCACGGGTCTAACCTTCCTCAAACTAGCCAATATTGAGAATAGGCGAGCATATGATTCCTCGAAGATCATGAAATCGTATCGCCAGACCTGCATGCCAGCTATGACTCCTTCTTCAGGGACAATAGGGTCATGAACTAGTAGGGTGTGTGGCCCCCACAAAGTCCCAATGATCCTATCATCAATCAGATTACAAACTCTTCTCCTCAACCTTAAACACTCGTTCAGGGTATGACTAACCTGGTTGTGGTGGAACGGACACCTTTTGTGTGCATACACCAACTCGAGCGGTGGCAACCTAGCCCTAGTTGTGCAAGGCACTCCCGTGGTGACCCTCCTCTTATATAACTCCTTACGGGTGATAAATCGTGGAGCCACTCTGAATGGGGAGGAATGGGCTCTGAAGGCTATCCCCACCAAGCAGGTTCAGAAGGGCCTACCCTTCCGAAATTTTCTGATGCCACGGCGGAGGTGAAAGGTACTAACATGGGTGAGGGTGCATAGAAGCTAGATCCCTTGTTGGTTGGGGAATACTAATAAGTATCCGCATTGGCATCATTTTCCTCTTCACCAAACTCAAATATTCTAAATGGTTCTTCTTCTTGTGATAGGCTCCAAAGGCTTCATGTTGGGGCTCTTCCCCAGTTCTCCTCCTCGATGGGTTCGAGGCTTCTGTTGGGCTCACACCTCTCTTGGGGTTTGACTCTGATCGATCCGGCTCCTGGCTTTCATTCCTTCCTCTTGGAGTCCCTTCTCTAGGAGTTATGGGCCTCTTCTCTAGAGATATATAGTTCAACACTAACTCCATTACTCCTTCTGGGACATTCCCATAGTATTGTTCTTGGGTATGCCCTTTGGTGTGTTCCCAACCATTTCTAGCAATCGGTTTTCTTCCTCAATTTTCCTCCCTATCTCTTGGAGGTGCTTCTCCATTTGTAGTACTTTGTCTCTCAACATTCTCGCTGTCTCTCCCAGAGTCTGCGTCTCTTGTTCTCCTTGGTTTTCCATGGCAAGTCAACCTTTTAATGGAGATAAATTTGGGTAAGTTTTAAGCTTTTGGTTTTTCCTTTTGGTATTTAGTTTTAGGACATTAGATCAAGTGTATTCAAGCCTTAATACATGATAACACACATAGCAAATAGGCATGTAGCAGGCATTCACATAATTTGACAGATATGTATACTATTCTCATTCCCTAAACCTTTTTGAGTTAAGGCTTTCCTAAACGATTGAAGCATGCAAGCGCCATTTGTGAAAATGAACCATTGCCCAGAAAAATCATCATTAGTTAATAACAATATAAATATCTTCCCCGAAGGGATTACAAAGATGATGAATCCAACAAGGGGCTCAACATAAGGCAGTAAATCAGCAGGGTTCTCCTCCAGCAGCTGATGTCGAGGCCTGGCTTGTCTAGCCTTCTTCACCCTTCAAAGGGTGGTCTGAATCCGCAGCCGTGCTTGGTACATTTCCATCCTGACTATCACCGGATTCGTTTCTTCTAAAATCTGGGCTAGGTGCTCATCAGTGCTTTCCAGACATTCCTTTGGACACTCTTCTTCTTAAGCATCATGAGGAGGTGCGGGCCTTAGGACAGACGCCCGAGCCAGTGCCCCTGTAGCCATTCATAATACCCTGGGTCGCACCCTGCTTCAAATCTATCTAGAGCTAATGTATCTGG
This sequence comes from Lycium ferocissimum, assembly GCF_029784015.1. Taxonomy (NCBI): domain Eukaryota; kingdom Viridiplantae; phylum Streptophyta; class Magnoliopsida; order Solanales; family Solanaceae; genus Lycium; species Lycium ferocissimum. The sequence goes on along the minus strand of NC_081343.1, from coordinate 16,081,016 downwards.
ACCCCAACTCACGCGGCCATTCCATTCTCTTAGGATCACCCGACGTTCTTGATCTTTTGCTCCGTGTGCTCAATGATGAATTGCTCGTAGATTTCCTACCTGAGGTACCACTTGCCTTCTACCAAATTGTCTCAGAACCCGAGATGGATAATAAGGGCGGATTCCTCGAACCCTAGCTAATGGCACAAAAGGATAATTCTTACCCCGAACCACCACATTTTCTGATATGAGGTTAGGAAAAATCCACTGGATTCTACATTCAGTCAATTCTTCAAAGAAGCCGGCCTATGCCCCTTTAGACATGTAACCAAGATTCGGGAAATAATTTGTAAGGTGGTCTATCCTGTTGGGGTTGCTCAGATATTGGACTTCCTTAGCCATTTGATGTGTTTGATAATCCACCATTGTAACAACATGATACATCCTTGGAAGTATCGAAAACCATTCCGGCATCTGTCCAAAGCTCGAAAAATGTCTGCCAAGATGATGGGTGCTAAATGAAAGTACCTCGTTTCTTGGTCCTTGGTTATACCATAGAAAATAGCATGGGCTAAGTAGATCATTCGGGTGTCTATGGCCATCGAATCGCCCTGTGGAAACACCATAATTCCTAGCAAGACTATGGCGAACGCCAAGGGTCTAACAGCTTCCCACTCTTCTCTACTCTTCTTCAGTCAGTGCAAGGAACTTCATGATCTGGCCGACTGTGGGCCTCTATGGAAACAACAGGTGGTGATTTGGTTTGTGTCGTCTCCTTAAACATGTTCCATTGTTGTCTATGGCATCCCTAATCTCCTCTAAAGTCGGATTTATCTCAATTTCACCGAAGCGCAACGACATTTCCTTATCGTCTCAATGTCCGGCTAACACCTCTATTAATTCTGGACAACCTTTCATCGTCATGATAGCTGGCAAGTGACCTAGAGTGCAGCTAATTGTCTTCTTGTGAGCATCACCTAACCATGCCCACCAAACCCTCAATAGATCTGGAGCCTCGATAATTATGTCAAAGCGGATGCGGCCTTCCATCTACAAAACAGAACACCATTAGGATTCCCCCATCCCCACATGGTCAATGGTTCATCACATAGGCACTAAACATGTTTCCTCATAGCACATAATTGAGATGCAGTGTTCTTCGAGTCATAGACCATCCGAACACGAGGTGGTCTCTCTTAATGAGCTTTAGGTAGGTCTAAGATACCTACAGCTCATCTAGGTATAAATGCTTTAGTTCATTAGGGATTTGGCTTAGCTCTATCCTAGTTTTACTACAGTGGGTTTTTCATAAAAGACCGGGAACCCGAGCGGACAACTGGGGGTGAACCGTCAGGGCTGTTGGACAATCACGAGCCAAACCCACCTCATAACGGTTCCAAAAGATATATTTTGATTTTTTAGTGAAGGTACGACTGCGTGCTCCGCGAAGTCGCCTTTGGAACAAAATATAAAATAAATGCTAGGAGCAGCGGAGTTATGATATGCATGTAATGAAAGTTGATAATTGCAGGAAAGTAGACACACAAACTGTTAAAGAAAACATACCCACATTATATTGGAACCCTTATGATTAGAACCTTTAAGTCCCCAGCAGAGTCGCCATCTGTAACGGTTCTCATTTTCGCGGACTGGGTTAGCGCTCGGAAAAAGCTACTTCGAAATCGTTGGTGCTCTTTCGGACTTTATTTTAATAGAGTCGCCACCTAATTTTAGGAAATTAGGAAAGCCAGTTTTGAAGGGTTTATTTATACGCCGTGAAAAAACCTTCTTAATCCAAAGTTTTAGGTAAGGGTTCTGGTGATCCCCTAGGGAAGGTGTTAGGCATCCTAGTATTAAAGATCCGTACTATACGGTTGACCTTTGAATTCTAATGTGTGAGTATTTGCACGAACTGTTTACTTAGTGTTCATTTCTCGCAAAAAACTGTCATGTTCCAATCATTATTTGAAAAAAGAATTGAATATATCCCCTTTATATATAGGGTACTTAGGTTCGGATTTATGATATCTGGGTATGATTAGCTCTTTTTATATATAAGGATTGTAGTTTTCTATAGAAAAAGATAGAAAGGTTTATTTATTGTTTTATTTATTTAAGTTCTATTCATGCTTTACTCACACATGGGCCGGGTTAATCCGCTTAATACGTTTTTAGAATACTCTTACCTAATTTTTATAAATTAGGCGTAAATTGGACTGTTTTGACCCTTTTAAGAAAGAACTCTTCATATTTTGCGCAATTGATTTTTTAAAAGGAAAAGGAATTATGTCTGTGGCCTAAAAATTCTTGTATATGTTCCCTTTACAAAATATACTTGCTAATTTTTATTAAAAAAAAGCCCCATATTTAGTTCCAAAAAAAAATGAGACTTGGACTTTAAAATCCATTTCGTTTTGGGCTTTAGGATACATTACTGAGTTTCTATAAAACATGGGCACTAGTCCAGAAAAACCTTTTAATTCATGGGTTCATTGATTAGAAAATTAAATGGGTCTTGACCCAAAGAAATATTTTTATTTATTTAAAGAAACAACCCGTGTGGGCCTTGGCCCAAATATACCTCATTTGGCCACTTACATTGGGCCTTAGTCTCCTTTTATTAGCCTCAGATTTTATATAAAAAACCAAACTGAATTTCTTAGCCCAAACGGTGACTTTATACAGATTCTTATTTTTTCAAAGACCAAAACTGAAATGGGTTTGGGCCCAAAATATTCTTTGAAAACATTTAGTTTTAAGGAAAAGACTCGGGTGGGTTTTGGCCCAAAACATTTGCATTTTTTATGGACTCATGACCAGAAAAGAGACATGTTTTAATAGGTTTTTGAAAGATAAAAAGAAATTGTCGTCTAATGTATTCTTCTACCTAATTTTGATACCACACGCTATACCGTTTCTATTTAAAAGAAGACCTCTTTGGCTCGCCACTTATTAAGGTCAAACCAGTTTGTTTTTCATTTTTTATTTCCAAAATCAGTACGCATTTTCAATTTTTTCAGAAAAAAGAGTTTTAGGTGCTAAAGTCAATCTAAACAGCATATGCACTGATTACCTAAGATGCCAAATTCACAATAAAATGGTTCCAAACTGTAATCTTAACAGGTATGGTATAACAAAACCAAGTAGGTGAAAATCAGAGTCTTTTTTAAAATAGAAGAAACCAAAATGTAATCTTAACAGGTATGGTATAACAAAACCAAGTAGGTGAAAATCAGAGTCCTTTTTAAAATTGAACAGCCCTTTACTTGTATGACACTATATTACTTCTCATAAAACCCAATTCAGGACACAAGCAATAATGAAAACCAAACTAGGATCATTTGTAGAAATAGCTGCCAAGAGACTTTTAAGTCATCATGATCCCATATAGAATATATAAGTCTCAGGGACAGCAATTACACCTTATGCATAACTTAAGCAAGTAGGAAGGGAATGCATAGAAATTTCACATTTTTCTAAGTTCAAAGTTGGAATTTTCCACACCTAAACTCTTGATTCTATTCTATTTGCCGAAAAGCCTAGATTAGTTTCAAAGGGATGCACCTAATTTAGTTATAGCCTTCTTTTAATCTTCATTCTTCCAAAAGACTAGACAAGTCCCACATACCCTTGACTGACTTCTAATGCTACATAAAAGGTGGACACATTCATTCAACATAACCAGATTAGGTTCAGCTTCATCTGTTACTTAGACCTTAGATTAATGGACTCACAACACATTTCAAAGAAGAGGATGGAAAGGAAGCATGACTTGTTGCCCAAAGTATCACAAAGAATAGGGTCAAATATACCCCTCAGCCTACATGGCTATCTTGAATGAATGCAAACCATTGACCTCCTTATTTTTAAAGGCATTATTAGGACTTAGGATACAAGGGGAGAACAGACCACCTTTCAAAAATACAAGTCAACCCACATCAATGCACACAGAATACACATAGGGTCGAAATCATGATCCTAACTTAACCAGATGTTAGAGAGTCTGTCATGTATTATCATGTCATTTTCATTAAAAAAAAAAAACTACTTTATTTGCCACAACAATCAGTATTCTCTTTCTGAAAATAGCTTTTCCCTTTCCAGTTTTATTACAATTTCCAAATCACTATACATCATCCAACTAGTCCACCCTCTTTTCTTAAGACACATCAAACAAGTACAGCAAAGCTAGGCTATCAGTCTTAGTGAACAACTAACAAGTGCACAAGAAGTTTCATTTTTAGGATTCAATAACCTTAACAGAATGACAAGGAAACACCAAAGGTGAAAAGGTAGGAGGTTATACCCCTATAGGCTTGTGAGGGATGCCATGACAATCTTTTATTTGGGAGAAAAGATACTACGGGTCAAGCAATGCTTGGATCTTTCTCAATCCTCTCCTAAGATGTCTTTAAAAGACCTTACCTATCTAGCCAAGTGGTTTTCAACCTAACCCCTACACTTATGATCTTTTATTACCCTTTATCACATACCAAAAGAGACGGACAGTTTACAAATCAAGGACAAGTTTTTTTAAGTTCTCAACTACTGTTTTCTTCTTTTCTATCTTTTTATACTCTTCTTTACTTGGACTAGCATCATAAGGTTTTTCTTTCTATCTGTGTCCATCTTTAAGCCTAGGCAGATTGAAGACCAGGGGTTATTATTATTACATCATCCACTTATACACGCAGGAAAGAATAGAAAGAATTCATGTCTTAAGACAAAAGCCTCAGTCCCCAAACTGTTCAGGACTTGGACAAATCAAAACCAAGCTGCTTCATTTAATCCTTCTTTTAATACTTAAACTCATAAAATTGGAACACTTATGACCTGTTATCAAATTAAGACCCACAAATGGATGAAAAAAAAACACAACACAGATGCAAGAGTATAGCATATTAGTCCATTCTATAATAAATTTACTTCACTCTTTAGATAAAATAACTAATGAGGGTAATACCAACAGGAGGAAATCACAAATAGGAGGACCGACCTCTTTCCTAGGCACCATCTCATCCCATTCTTCTTATATTTTTCAAGTTTCAACATGATCATGACTAAGTTACAGATTGACAGCCAACCTATTAGCTAGTTACCAACTAGATTAACTTTAATTAGTCTTCAAATGAGAACTTAATCCTATAGTTCCTACAGTTAATCACTTATTTTCATTTTCGCATTTCCCCTTTTTATCTGTTACACCCCGTAGTTTCGTATGTTGAGATTCGAGTTACCGTTCAGGAGGTATGCGAGCTTATATGTTTTTAACTTATGGTTTATAAGGGTTTAAGTGTATATTGTAAGCTATGGAAGGATTGAAGAGAAAGTGAATGAAATTAAATTTGTTGGAACTTGGAAGAGAATATGAGGGGTAATTCTGGCCCAACTTGGAGAAAGAATATCTTTTGGTAGATAAGGAGTTTTGAAGCAAAGTAAAAGCCTAAAATAAAGTTCGTCGAGTCTAGTTTCCAACCCAATAAATCACTCATCGATAGGACATCAGAGTAGAGAATTATGGACGTTACAAGTTCGGCTGACAAAGCAAAAACGCGTGCTACAGTGTTGCTACAGTACCGACTTGCTACAGTGACCCGACCCGAATTTGACCCACTATTTAAGGACCAAATCTGATCCAAAACCTCATTTTTCAGCCAAGAATCCTCCAAATATTTTCCAAACATTCTAGAAAATTCTCCCAACTTCTATCCACTAGATTTTAACGCGAATTAAGTATAATCTCCGGATTTAAGGTTGGACAGAGCGTAGTTGCGATTATACTATCGTATTGCGGTGAAACTTGGCTTGGATTCAAGGTGATAATCGAAGATATTGTAATTCTAGCGAGTGAAAGGTATGAACTTTTCCTAATTAGTATTGATTTAAGCTTATCTACGGATGAAAAGTTACTAAATAAGCGTATAAGGAATTTATGGGTCGAAAAATTAGATAAAACATCGTGTGGGATGTTTATGGAATATTTTGGTGTTAATAATATTGTTGTTGATGTTGGTATTGTTGTTGTTGTTGTTGGTTGCTGAGTTGAGGTTTTGGGCTAGGCATATAAACAGAGGAGATGCTGCCAAAATTTCGGCAGATTCTAGAAAGATTTATTTCGAGACTTAGGATAAGTATATGACAACGAGCCTAATAATAGAATCAATGGTTTTATATGTAGATTTCAAGACAGGAGCTAGGTTGGAAAGTCGAGAAGCGAGCTTCCAGGTATGTTAAGGCTCGTCCCTTTCTTCGAAAGGCATGATTTCATAAATGTTTCCATAACCTCCTTGTTTTCAAAAGCTAGAAGTTTATAACTTTTAAAGCTTCTTATGACGTTAAAAATCAGAATGTTTTATGAGGGTTACGTGAGGATGATTTTATGCTTAAAGGTCTCAAGTATGATTTCAATGATGATATGGAAATGTTAAGCTATTTCATGATTTTCTCGATTCTACGTCATTGTCGTTGATCTCACCTTATAACTTGTTCCTCCAAGGTGGGATAGAGTGATATATTTTTATTTGAACTCCTATGCATGCCATGAGTATAATATATGTATATGGCTATTGTGTGACATTAAAGAGTCCTACTATTTCATTTTGATTATGCGTTGCACTCATTTTCATTCTTCATGCATAAATAATAAACAGTGGTGACGTTGTGACCTTTGTTGTGTATTACCAAACCCAGTTGACAGGGGGTGATGATGTGGCCTTGGTTGTGATGTGTATATACATGGCACAGTTGACAGGGGGTGTGCTGTGGCCGTTGTTGTGATGTGTATATATATGGCACAGCTAATAGGGGGTGTACTGTGGCCATTGTTGTGACATGTATATATATGGCACAGTTGGTGGGGTGTGCTGTGGCCATTGTTGTGATATGTATATATATATATGTGGCCTTTGTCGTGATGTATATATATATGGCACGGTTGACGGGGGGTGTCTTTGTGGCCTTTGTTATGATGTTTTAATTTATCTTTGCACATTCATTAAAATGTTTTAGATGTCTTCCATGATTTTATGTACATATTGATTTAAAAAGGTTAAATTTGTATGTATGGTATCCGCCTTAAGAGGCAATCAAATGTACGGGTCATCTTTATCCCCTGTTATGTCCTATACTTCTTATTGTGATGTTATTCTGCCTTACATATCGGTACACTATTTGTACCGACCCCCTTTCTTCGGGGCTGCGTTTCATGCCACGCGGTGTATATGGATGAGACGTTGGCTATAGGATGTTTATATCGACCGGGATTGGTGAGCTCCATCTCAGTTTTGAGTGTTGCCGAGTCAGAGTACTTATATTATGGTATCTCGTGTATGTTAGAGACTTTTGCACACAGTGTCCTGTGGTATGCTTGTCGATATGTCCACAGAATGATGTCAGTTGAGTCATTTGTGTACTTTAAAAGAGTATGTATTTTAGATGATTTCTTTTTGGAAAAGTTTTATGTTCTTAAAAGTTTTTGAAATGACGAAGTTTCGATAGAGCGAATGTCGGGTTCGCTCGACTCGATGAGTCGGGTGCCGTCATGCCCTATCGGGATATGGGGTCGACAAAGATATGGCACGGTTGACGGGGGTGTCTTGTGGCCATTGTTGTGATGTGTATATATATACGGGGGTGTGGTGTGGCCTTTGTTGTGATGTGTATATATATGGCACAGTTGACAGGGGGTGTGCTGTGGCCATTGTTGTGATGTGTATATATATGGCACAGTTGACAGGGGGTGTGCTGTGGCCTTTGTTGTGATGTGTATATATATGGCACAGTTGATAGGGGGTGTGTTGTGGCCTTTGTTGTGATGTTTTAATTTATCTTTGTACATTCATTAAAATGTTTTAGATGTCTTCCATGATTTTATGTACATATTGATTTAAAAAGGTTAAATTTGCATGTATGGTATGCGCCTTAATAGGCAATCAAATGTACGGGTCATCTTTATCCCCTGTTATGTCCTATACTTCTTATTGTGATGTTATTCCTGTGTTTCATGCCACGCAGGTGTATACGGATGAGTAGAATACATTGGCTATAGGATGTTTCCAGGCTATCAGCTGGATTGGTGAGCTCTATCTCAGTTCGGAGTGTTGCCGAGTCATAGTACTTATATTATGGTATCTCATGTATATTAGAGACTTTTGCAGACAATGTCCTGTGGTATGGTTGTCGAGATGTCGACAGAGTGATGTCAGTTGAGTTATTTGTGTACTTTAAAAGAGTATGTATTTTAGATGATTTCTTTTTGGAAAAGTTTTATGTTCTTAAAAGTTTTTGAAATGACGAGTTTCGATAGAGCGAATGTCGAGGGTTCGCTCGACTCTGATGAGAGTCGGGTGCCCGTCATGCCCTATCAGGATTGGGGTGTGACAAAGTGGTATCAGAGCAGTTCGTCCTAGGGGTTGTCTGCAAAGTCGTGTCCAGTAGAGTCTTGTTTATGGTGTGAAGCGTGCCACATTTATAAACAGGAGGCTACAGGACATCTAGGATGGTTACCTTTCTTTCTTATCTTAGATCGTGCCGTAGAACTATGTCATAGGTTATGAAATCCCTGGTCCTAACCCCAGATGTCTTGATTATTGATAAGTGATTGCGTGCTGGGTTTTAAGGTTACTAGTAAGGATTGATGCTCGTATCAGAAAGGTATGTTTTTCGTCTATTGGTGTTGATATATGAGAAGAATTTGATATAGCTGAACTATGGATCGTTTGTATTTCGCGGTTGCCCGTGAGGCATTGGACTTACTTTTCGTGTGCGGGTTTGGGGTAGTAAGAATTACAAGGGAAGCTCTGTTAAAAATCTCTCAAAGCTAAATCATGTGAGTATGTGTACATTGCGAAGTAAGGGAAAAGTGGGAAACCTAGCGACGGAGGATGGTAAGTGAAATATGTTGAATTAATACTTGTGAAGAGAAGGAATCCTTAGATGGCTCAGTTAAGATTAAAGGGATTCAGATGGGTTATATTAAAGGCCTTATAGGAATGAGACTTATTGGGATTATAAAGAAAATTGATAAACGGGTAAGATATCCTGAATGATCTGCAAGGAAGGTGATCAATAGTACAATTTGAGGTTTTATAGAAACAGGTGAGTAAAGTATTGCGAGTCATATGAAGACAATAAGGTAATATATTATCGAAAGGATTAGGGAGTCGACTGTTACACCTTGGAAAATTCCCCGTTAACGTACAGTGAATAGGCCATTGAAGGGTATAATGTATACAATGTTTTGACGAGCAAGAAATAGCATTAATGGTCCTAATTAAGATTTCCAAAGGCATTCGAGGTAAGAGGAGGAAGTTGTTAAGGAAAGTAAGTCATATGTCGTGTGTCGGACATGGTTTATGAGTATCGAGTTAATAATGTTTTAATGATGCTTTGAGGAAGAGTGATAACGTCCCTTAGATTGGTATTGAGGTGTTAGACAAGTGTTAAGAAGGTTCCATAAGGATCAGAGATCAAACGAGTCGACGAGAACAAGTCTCGGAAAGCTGGGCAAACATACGGCCAGACGTACTGGCCGTATAAAATCTACGAACCGTATGCCCAGCCGTAGATTCAGCCCAGAATGGTATGCTTCACTGGACCAAATATAGGGTCCAAACATACGGCCAGTGAAAAATATACGGACCGTATATTGGTCCGTATATTCTGGTCGAGCCTGAACTCAAATAATATAAGGGACCTCTCTTTCATTTCAATTCATTTCATCTTTTATCTCCACAAATCAAGAAACCTCTAGAATATTTCCATACACTTCAACCACAAGAATTCAAAGGAAATTTATGATCAACTTCATCAAACCAACAAGAATCGAGAGTGTGAAACCCATTAAAGTTATCCAAACCAAGAAATCCCAAAAGTGGTGAAATAGGGTTATGGTGCAAGAGGTGTATTACCATTCAAGGCCTGTTCCTCCATCATCTAAGGTGAGTTTCATGATATTTCCATGTTGTTTGAAGTGTTGATAGGTTGAAACACTTGGATTGTAGAAGAGTATAGAAAATGGGTCATAAATGGGTGAATAGTGTCAATGTTGAGTAGTAGTTGAAATGAATCATGAAAATGGTTATGTTGAGATTATAAATAAGTTATAAATCGCATTTATAACATGGAATAAGTATTGTATGAGAAATAACGCGATAAGGGACTTTGGTCATGATTATGGAGAATTAGAGTGAAATTGTGAAATGTGGGCAATGTAATCAAATGATGCTTGTTGTTTATGATATTGTGATTATTGTTATGAATGTTGGGAGTTGTTATGGAATATGGAGGAAAGTAGTATAAACAAAAGAAATGCTACCCAATTTTCTGTAGCTTTAGTAAGTACGTTCTCATGATTGCTTAGCTAATGTCGATACGAATTCCCTTGAAGGTATAAACGAGTGCATTAAAGGAGAACGAGCAAGCGATAGAATAGTTAAACGACAAAGGTATGTGAGGCTAGTCCCTTCTTTCTAAGGCATGAATCTTATGGCATGAATTCCCTCATTTCTCATGAATGTCCTATATTCCGGAAAAGCTAAGAGTCTATGTTCATGAATAGCTATATGAAATAAGAGATGCATTATGAGTACGTTAATGATGATAAGTTAAGTCTAAGAAGCTATAGCCCATGATATGATGCTATTTATAATCTATTGATGTTGATCATTATATACACTCACCTTATGCTTGTTCCTTCAAGGTGAGGCAGAATACTTATGAATGCTCCATAATGGAATCGGGGGTCCACGACCTTATGTCACCCCGATAAAGTATTGTTATCTATGAGTCTCTATGCATGCATTATGATGAGTTATGATAAGTATATGATGATGAGCATACTATGATGAGCATATGATGATATTACACCGCGCCTACATGGCCGGGCAGTCACCGCCAAGGCGAATATACACCATGGCCGGATGGCATGGGTACACCACTAGCGGGCTGCGTACGAGATGGTAACGCGGGAGGACGGACGCGAGCTAATGCTAATGTTATTAATTATCACACCGTACCTATAGGCTTATACGGTTATGCATATATGATATTATGATGAGTATGAAAGTAAGCCGGCTTGCATTATTTCTTTTATGAAGAAAATTGCTCCTCATTTGATGCCTCCTCATTCCATTGATGCTTAATTATTGTTTATGCCTTACATAGCATAATATTCGCACCGACGTCTTTTTCTTTGACGCCGTGTTCATGCCCACAGTAGACGGGGGAGACGGTGCGGATCTATAGGAGTTGTCGCAGATTTACAAAGCCCTCCTTTATTGGAGGTACTATTTTGAGACAGTATTTTTGTGTACATATATTTTGGGTACGACGGGGTCCTGTCCCGTCCATATGTCTAGTACTCTAGTAGAGGCTCGTAGATACGCAGTGTGGGTAGTATGGTCTCACAGTCTTTATGTATATGCATCTATATATCATTTTGATAGCCGAAGGGCTTATGTTTATAAAAGTAAATATGTTTCAAATGATGATAGTTTTCTATGACTATGAGTATATGTTATGAATGAGAGCAGGTAAGTAACAGAATGAGCAGTGTTCGGAGGTTAGCCCCGGATACCCGTCATGGCCCATAGTCGGGTCATGACATCGACTATATGTTCAAGTCAAGTTAAAGAGTATTGCTGCACATAGATACGGACTGATTTTGAGACTTATGGTCGAAGCTATTGAGATAATTGTATACGAGTGGGATTAAGGGGAATAGTAGGGTTTTGATAATGAGGTGATACAATATGAGGGAAAGGACTAAGTGAAGAGTTGATGCCAAAGGTGGGATAACAAGCGGAGGATATACGCCACGATATTACGGATGAATTGAGGGAAAGTACAAGGCAACGCAAGTTAGAGTGTTAAGATAAAATTGCAGTCAAGATTAGGCTATTTCGATACTAATGGAAGGATAAGAGTGTAGGGACATAAGGTGAGCTATGAAAGTATTTTTGAGTTAAACTAAATAGAATAAATCGAAGTGAGATCCGAAAAAGACCAAGGACAGAAATAGACTGCAAAGGATGACCAGGGGTGAAAAGAAGCAAAGAAGTAGAGATAATCACGTGGGATAGTATTTATGGAAAAAGGAATAAAATAAGAAGAAATGAGGAAATGTTTGCTCAAGAAACGGGAACAATTGGTGACAAATAAAAGGAAGCTGACAAATGAAAAAAAAAACGCAAATGAGTTCAGGAAAGGACATGAGATTTGGAGTTCCGAAAGGTACCATAGGACGATACTTTTAAGAAAAGCATAAAGGAAAAATAAGCGGGCATGTGGAGAGAAAAGGGAAGGATGTTAAGGATCATGAAGAAATGACTACGACTATGAATTCGAATGGAATACTCTGGATATAGTGATACCGTAAGGTAAAACCTTTAAGGGGGGAAGCAAGTAAGCTTGAGTGCGAGCATAAGGACTGACTAAGGTATTAGAGAAATTATGACACCCGACAATGGGAAAATCGAAAAGTAATAAGGAGTTCCAAAGACTAAAACAACATTTGCGTGGTCAGTAACATGAGGAACTTTTCCAATTCGGAGGGAGATGCATGACCGGAATTTTTCTTGGGATATGTTAGAACGTCAACTTTTTTTAGGTCACGTGATAAAGGCCACGCAGTAGGATGGATGCGATCATACCAGCCCTAATGCACCTGATTCCATCAGAACCCCGAGGTTAAGCGTGCTTGGGCCAGAGTAGTACTAGGATGGGTGACCCCCCTGGGAAGTATGCTAAGAAGTCCTGCAGGTTTAGACATAAGAGAAGGATGAGGAACTAGAATAGCTTGAGGGATATTAGAAGTGTGTGAACCTCACGGTTGGAGATTCTTAACGATTGCGAAAGATGAGGCGGACTGACTGGATAGAGAGAGAGAGAGAAGACGTATACGATTCTGAGAATTAGGACGAGTTTGAATAGTATTGGGGATACTTGGTAAGTAAGGTGTTAATAAAGAGATACGATAGCTTATGTGTGGTTATGTTAACCAAGAAAGATAATCAATAAAGTTATATGTTAAAGGTATTGACCGACCAAGTATTGAAGTTCGAAGTGGCAAGTACGATAGGGCAAATTGACATTATTTTCTCTGAAAGTTAGTGTTGGATAAGCCTGATGCAATAACATCAGAGTATACAGAAGAAATGGAACATGTAGTATAGAACACAAGACGAAGGTAAAGGGTTTGAGATCAGATTTTGATAAATGGAACTGGAGGGCAATAGCAATGAATAAGGAGGTGAATTGGGGGAAAATAAGCAGGTTTGCAAAAGTGCCAAAGGATTTCTGGTTCTTGAGAGGCATTCGAAGGGAAATGTGTAGTCATATTGACACGGTTATCTTGGAAACGGAAAAGCCTTCTAGAAATAGAACAGATTCGTACTTCTGAGAGGACATTCTACGAACTTTCGGGCTAATACTATAAAGTGGCAAAGTGGAGAAGAGCACTTCAAAAACAAAAAGAGACTCAAGGAAGGTGCCATAGCCAAGCAAGGGAGTTGTCCACTAGTAGAGGACTGAAAAGCAAGTAAGAAGAGTGCTTGCGAGTCGGCGAGTAGCCATAGCCCTGGCGAACCAAAGCCACCTTGACGGGAATAGAATGGTAATTGAATGTTCATTCAGTTGTATAAGGGCAGAAGGCTATAGCATTATGAAAAAGTCCAATAAAGAGCTAAGGGAGAACGAGAAGAGGATGACCAACCTATGTTAAAGATAAGATGACCGGGTTATAAGGGAGGGGCAGTCACTTCAAGACATCAGTAAAAACGCCGTGGAGTTGTAACTACAACATTCGAGGATGAATGTTTTAAAAGGGGGGAAGGATGTTACACCCCGTAGTTTCGTATGTTGAGATTCGAGTTACCGTTCAGGAGGTATGTGAGCTTATATGTTTTTAACTTATGGTTATAAGGGTTTAAGTGCATATTGTAAGCTATGGAAGGATTGAAGGGCAAGTGAATTAAGGAAATTAAATTTGTTAGAACTTGGAAGAGAATATGAGGGGTAATTTTGGCCCAACTTGGAGAAAGAATATCTTTTAGTAGATGAGGAGTTTTGAAGCAAGGTAAAAGCCTAAAATGAAGTTCGTCGAGTCTAGTTTCCAACCCAATAAACCACTCATCGATAGGACATCGGAGTAGAGAATTATGGACGTTACAAGTTGGCGACAAAGCAAAAACGCGTGCTATAGTCTTAGTACTGCTACGACCGACTTGCTACGATCTTGACGGTGACCGACCCGAATTTGACCCACTATTTAAGGACCAAATCTGATCCAAAACCTCATTTTTCAGCCAAGAATCCTCCAAATATTTCCCAAACATTCTAGAAAATTCTCCCAACTTCTATCCACTAGATTTTAACGCGAATTAAGTATAATCTCTGGATTTAAGGTTGGACGTAGTTGCGATTATACTATCGTATTGCGGTGAAACTTGGCTTGGATTCAAGGTGATAATCGAAGATATTGCAATTCTAGCGGGTGAAAGGTATGAACTTTTCCTTATTAGTATTGATTTAAGCTTATCTACGGATGAAAAGTTACTAAATGAGCGTATAAGGAATTTATGGGTCGAAAAATTGGATAAAACATCGTGTGGGATGTTTATGGAATATTTTGGTGTTAATAATATTGTTGTTGATGTTGGTATTGTTGTTGTTGTTGTTGGTTGCTGAGTTGAGGTTTTGGGCTAGGCATATAAACAGAGGAGATGCTGCCGAAATTTCAAAAGATTCTAGAAAGATTTATTTCGAGGCTTAGGATAAGTATATGACAACGAACCTAATAATAGAATCAATGGTTTTATATGTAGATTTCAAGATAGGATCTAGGTTGGAAAGTCTAGAAGCGAGCTTCTAGGTATGTTAAGGCTCGTCCCTTTCTTTCAAAGGCATGATTCCATAAATGTTTCCATAACCTCCTTGTTTTCAAAAGCTAGAAGTTTATAACTCTTAAAGCTTCTTATGACGTTAAAAATGAGAATGTTTTATGAGGGTTACGTGAGGATGATTTTATGCTTAAAGGTCTCAAGTATGATTTCAACGATGATATGAAAATGTTAAGCTATTTCATGATTTTCTCGATTTTACGTCATTGTTGTTGATCTCACCTTATAAATTGTTCCTCCAAGGTGGGATAGAGCGATATGTTTTTATTTGAACTCCTATGCATGCCATGAGTATAATATATGGGTATGGCTATTGTGTGACATTAAAGAGCCCTACCATTTCATTTTGATTATGCGTTGCACTCATTTTTATTCTTCATGCATAAATAAGTCACAGCTGACAGGGGGTGACGCTGTGACCTTTGTTTTGTATTACCAGGCCCAGTTTTCAGGGGGTGATGTTGTGGCCTTGGTTGTGATATGTATATACATGGCATAGTTGACAGGGGGTGTGCTGTGGCCATTGTTGTGATGTGTATATATATGGCACAGTTGACAGGGGGTGTGCTGTGGCCATTGTTGTGATGTGTATATATATGGCACAGTTGACGGGGGTGTGTGGCCTTTGGGGTATATATGTCTTGTGGCCATTGTTGTGATGTGTATATATATGGCACAGTTGACAGGGGGTGTGCTGTGGCCATTGTTGTGATGTATATATATATGGCACAGTTGACAGGGGGTGTGCTATGGCCATTGTTGTGATGTGTATATATATGGCACAGTTGACAGGGGGTGTGTTGTGGCCTTTGTTGTGATGTGTATATATATGGCACAGTTGACAGGGGTGTGCTGTGGCCTTTGTTGTGATGTTTTAATTTATCTTTGCACATTCATTAAAATGTTTTAGATGTCTTCCATGATTTTATGTACATATTGATTTAAAAAGGTTAAATTTGCATGTATGGTATCCGCCTTAAGAGGCAATCAAATGTACGGGTCATCTTTATCCCCTGTTATGTCCTATACTTCTTATTGTGATGTTATTCCTGCCTTACATACTCAGCACACTATTCGTACTGACCCCCTTTCTTCGGGGGCTGCGTTTCATGCCATGCAGGTGTATACGGATGAGTAGAAGACGTTGGCTATAGGATGTTTCTAGGCTATCAGCTGGATTGGTGAGCTCCATCTAAGTTCGGAGTGTTGCCGAGTCAGAGTACTTATATTATGGTATCTCGTGTATGTTAGAGACTTTTGCAGACAGTGTCCTGTGGTATGCTTGTCGAGATGTCGACAGAGTGATGTCAGTTGAGTCATTTGTGTACTTTAAAATAGTATGTATTTTAAATGATTTCTTTTTGGAAAAGTTTAATGTTCTTAAAAGTCATTTGAAATGTTTTAATAAGAGTATGTATTTTAGATGATTTCTTCATGAAAAGTTTTATTGGGGTGTGACATTATCAAACTCTGCACATTTGGGAATAAATTGTTTGCATGTGAGGGGTTTATGACATGGACTACACATAACAAGTTATGGACTCTATAGGTTTAAGCAAACAAATCCAGATAAGAAACTAAGCCTTGACCAATTCAAAGAAAAGAACAGATTTCACATTCAAGTCCCTTAGTCACATTAGTTCTTGGATTTGCCACAAATCATAGACAGCTAGTGTACCTTTGCTACAAATCACGAGTAATTACACATAGCCTAGCCTACATTAGATGATAATACAACCACAGATACTGCCATGAACAGTTTATCAACCTACAAATTTAAAACATGAACTTGATACCCCTTTGTTTTAGTATTAAGTGACAGACAAACAAACCACTGATTTATCTTGTCTTACTCTATTCTAAGTGAGCAAGATCAGTTAAGAGGAAAGGAAAGAAGAAATAAGGTAATCTACTGTTATATCTTCAAGGATTCAGCAAACAGGTTTAAATCCTACCTAAATGTTTATTCACTTATTTAATTTAAAAGAAAGAGAACACACCAGTTGTGTCAAAATCAACTTTGCAAGTTCAAACAACCATAGTTAAGACTTTGCCAAGGGACTTCACTTCACAAGACTTTGCAAGTTCAAACAACCTTAATATCACATGAACAAACAAAACCAATAAGTGATTCAAGCAGCCTACTTCTTAAATGAACTTCACAATAATATTTACACTAACTCCTATTGTGTTTGTATCAAATAAACCACATGTTAAGCATAGAACCAAATAAGGCATACTTAGCAAATAACCACCATCATTAATAGACATCAAAACATGGCTAACTTGTAAATACACCTAAACTAGGCAGAATAATAAATAACAAAAAAGAAATGAAATGAATTAAGGTTTACCTTTTGTGTGCGCAACCAAGAAAAGAACGAATTTGGGAGCCTTTGTGCTTCCAAACCTCAGCAAACCAGCCACACACCAAAATAACTAAAGTAAGGGCTAATATTTTAACTAAAAAAAAAAAAACCAACTATTCAGTCTAGGTTTTTAAAATTCTTTTACTAAGAAGTTTTTTCGAAAAAATCTTAGTTTTTCAACTTCTTTTGCTCTCAAATCTCTCTATCTTTGTATCAACTACTTTTTCACCTTTTTTTAAAACTTCCAAAACTTGTTCTTGTACAAGGGTTGGGGTTCTATAGAACCCCAAAAGTTCGACTGAAACCAAACAACAGCGATGTGGGAAAAAAATCCTTTTTTTTACCATCAAACTCAGTAAACAACCAATCAATGGCCCAGATCTTAAGGTAAGCCAACACACCGTCAGATCTGACCCTTTTTAGGTCGATATGACCCAACAAATGTAGACCAATAGTAAAAATGGGAGTAAAATAAACTTTGAAACAAAAGAAAATGACGATTTTGACTAAAGAACTGAAAATAAAGAGTAAAGTAAGGATTTGTTACCATATTTGGGCAAAAGAAATTGTGGAACCAAGTGAATCTTTTGATATTTCACCGCAAAGAGCATACAAGTGCTGTGGATGTCAGCATACATCTGTAAACATGCCATTTTTGGCATGAGAGAGACGAGAGAGAGGATGGCGGCTACTAGGGTTTCATGAGAAAGGAAAGAGAGAGAGAGAGAGAAACGGGTAGGCGGGTGGGGGGGGGGGGGGGGGGGGATACCTATTATTTAATTAAAAAGGAGCTGGGCCGAGTCTCAGCCTGGCTTGGGCTGGACTCGGTGCAAATTCCGAATTTAATTAAATGGCCTTATAAATTCATGTATACACCAAATGTATACATATATATATGAGATGTATATGTATACTTCGTGTATACATTGGGTATATCTAATACCTAAAAACAAATAATTAGAAAGAAAATTTTAATTACGGGAAAAATTAGGCTGTAATTATTTTATTAAACTAATTTTAAAAGTCGGTCAAATTTTTTATGGTCCTAAAATGGCCTTAATTAATTATCCTAGAATAATTATTTCAATTATGGCCTTTTTAACAAATTTTGAAAATTAAATTAAACCTATTATGTTAAATAAAAATTTTAACTGGCTGATTTTGCAAAACAACTCTAATTTCTTTAAATTATGAAATGATTAAATTAATTATGGCCAATGCAAAAAATATATTTATATAAAAGGATCAATTTTTCAGTAATTATCACTTAATTAATTAATTAGCATAATTAAAACACTTAAGGGAAACTATGCCTATTTTGACAAATCATACAGATGATATAAAAATCAGAAGTTTAAAAGGTTAAGTAGTTGATTACTTAAATTATTTAAATTATTCAAACTTTCAAAGATAAAATAAAAGGGAAAGAAGTATTTGCAAAATAATTTTGAATAATTAAATAAGAACCCTTCCTCTATCTCTCTTTTTCTTTTTAATTAAATTTAACAAAATCTCATAAAATATCATGAAAATTCTCATTAATCTCTAAATAAAATTTATGATGCATGAAAATCCCTTTTTTGTTAATTAAGGGGAAGAAATATTGATCTGGACAATTTATAAAAATCATTTAAGGCTTTTAAAAATGCTCAACTCATTTTTTTATTATCTGGGAACTCTGAGTGATTGAAATAAATTACGGAGGTAAAAAATTAGGTGTCAACAACGAGAATTGGGTAAGGGAATTCTTCACCATGCTGCCTACAGTCGATTGGGATATTATGATCCGAGGATTGTGATTCGCGGGGTCTCCGCAAAGGTGGGGGCTAGGGTGATAAACTGGGTGTACAAAGTGGAGAATCATTCGGTGGAGTTTTTGGAGGCCAAGAATACTGCTGATAATGGTGAGTGGCTGGTGTCCAAGTTAGTAGCTAAGGAGGATAGAGCTTGTATCACTCGGGGCTAGTCCCGAGTGGGGATAGTGAGTGAGAAATTTCTTGTTGAGGCCAGAAGGTGGCGGAACATCATCTTCCGCCGGGTCCGTCCCTCGAGGAATGTCACCTCCGTGACCTCTCCCAGGGCCATTTTGATTGGCTTCATCCTAGATGATGTGCCTGTGAATGTAGGTTCGCAGGTGATCGAGGAATGGAAGGAGTTTATGAGGTTTGGGGCGTCGAGTCTTGTCACACCCCGATCTTACTAGGGTGTGATGGGCACCCGACCCCGTATTCGGAGCCGAGCGAACCCGCTGACTCTTATTACATATATGAACTACGCCGTTTTTTTTTTCGACTAGCATAAGCATACATTGTACAACTATGAACATAACTAGTAAGCTTTACGATCATACTATACAGCGACGGGGACAATCGGGAGTACCAATAGCTACTGTACATATCTGTCTACGAGCCTCTAAACATAGTACACATATACATAGAAAGGGCCGAAGTCGCCGTGCCCGAATATGTACACAAGAATAGTACCAAGGGACTGGGGCTCCGAAACAAGCGGAGCGCTGCAAAAATGCCGAGGAACTCCTAGGGATCAACTCCGGCTATCGCCGACTCGCGCGGCATGAAACGCAGCGCCCACATGAAGGGCGTCGGTACGAATAATGTACCGAGTATGTAAGACATAGAAAATAACATAAACAAGAGCATAGATTATAAGTAACAATATCGAGGGGTCATGGATATATATCCGAGATAAGGATGTAACTTTGTGCATAGGAACGCCCTTTTCAGGCCGGATATCATGCATGCTTGTTTTTCCTTTTTGAAAACAAAACATTTCTTTTCATAGGCATAGAAGGTAGAATTTATATCGTATTATAATGTATCATAGCATAGCATAGTATATCATAGTATCATAGCATAGCATAGTATATCATAGTATCATAGCATAGCATAGTATATCGTAGTATCATAGCATAGCATAGTATATCATAGTACCGAATATATCGGCCTGCCCACATAGTATAATTCCCGCGTCCGGGCACCCCGCGTCCGGGATGATATCAAGTCAAGTACGGATACATGCACCGTGAGTAACCCAGCGCTCATAGCGCTCTGCCCTTTTTCCCAGTTTTCCCCCAAATACATTTTTATATATATATATATATATATATATATATCATAGCATGCAGGGGAGCCCAAGAAAATCGTGTATCCATCGGAGTGACGTAAGGTCGGGAACCTCCGATCGCTTTATGGAATAATCATGGTCGCTTTGTCTCACCTTGAAGGGACGATGATTATAAGGCGAGACTATCAACATAGAACGTGTCATAGCATATCGGATTATAGACATGGCATAGCGGACATCGTAGAATCACAAGTAACGAGGGAATCGTAGTCACCATGGGATCATAGTATTCATAGGATCATAGGCGTCCTAGATTCATAATCATCATAGGATTTTAGTCGTTGTTTAGGTCATAAAAATTGGCAACATTTTAAAACTTAGTTTTTTTTTTAAGAAAGATGTATATTTTGGAAAATGGCAATATTGAAAACTTGGTTTTTAAAGAGAAGGAATATTTTGGAAAACACTTGTAAGCTTCAGTGAGGAAAAATCATGCATTGGTGTTAAGGGCTTAGTTAAAACATTTCTTATTTAGTAGTTAAAATAATAACCAAAAACTTTCCTTAGTTATTAGATGAAAATAAGTCAAAGGGGACAATAGGGAAGAATTCGGAATAGTGGGCCCACCTCGGGTCAAATGAGGCGGCATATCAAATTTACGTATATTACAATTCATGGCGTCACCGGGGAGGGTCTTAGGGTGATCGAGTCCTATTTGGGTAAGTTCGGATGTCCAAGAAGTTTTTCCAACATTTTATGCAAGTTCTAATTCAATTCTCTTTGAATGAATAGTAACTATTTTCAATCTTAGATTCCGAGAAAAGGAATGGTCCTCGGGACACATAGTCGACTTAGTACGTCTAAGACATGCCATAGAAAGAAGGGTGAAGCCTTACATACCTCGTTTCGCTCCTTATGGCACTCCAAATTCAAGCTCAACTTCGCCAAAATCTACAAATTGGTCATGTTTACCAAATGTTAGTTCAAGTGTCTAGAAGTAGAATCTCAAAGTGACACTTGTCTACCGAAATTTCGGCAAACACTTCCTCCGTAAATACATCATTCCCCAAGATTCATCTTAGCCAATTCTCATCAACAACAATCCGGGAATTCAACCCGGCCAAACTATCAATCATAATATCACAACCATATTAACAATTTCCAATTTCAATCCAAGATACATTCTAACAACTTAATCAATATACTACTTCCATCAAGACCTTCCAACTCCAATGAAAACAATAACAAACTAATAATTCATATACCAACAATATCATACAAGTCTCATAATCTTTCTATACATTCAAGAACATAATATTCCATTTACATAAACTTACACAACAAGTCTCCAATCACCACAACTTCACTAACTCATTAAGCTTCTATTTGCAACATGAAATCCATAATATAACAACCAAGATATTAAATAAAACATGCTCTCCATTCATTCATAAATCAACACATATCCACGGCTACACCCAACATACATCACACGGCCACACATAGTTTTTCCCCTTCCATGAATTTCATCCACTCTCCTACTCACTACAACATGCACCAATACACAACATGGAATTAACTCAATTTTTCCATACAACACAACACGCACACACTCTCGGCTTGGCCTAGCCAATCACGGCTACACACACACACATCTCCCTAGCACATAAATTTCATCCATCTTTTTACTTCACAACACACTTAAGCATTCATAACATGCAAGAAAAGGTTCAAATCTTACCTCTTTACTTTGAATCTTCACTTGGCTACAATTTGCAACTATATGAATACAAGCTTCCTTGTTTCACCAATCACCCCACTTTGCTTAGGACCCTTCAAGGATTGTTTAGCTATGAAGAACAAGTTGGGACTCTTCTCTCTCTCTTCTTTCCTTTTTTTCTCTCTCGGTTTCTTTCCTTCTCTTTTTTTTCAAAGGCCGAATGGCCTTGTCTCTCTCCTTCTTTCTTTTGTTCTTATCATCTCTTGAATTCTCTAGAAAATTATGGAATAAGATGACTATAAGTCATCTTTTAACCCAAGCCTTAGTTCTCATATGGGCTTGGCCCATTAAGAAGGAGTTGAATGGCCAACATGGCCCAACTCAACACAAGCCCACTTTTTTTTGTCATCTAATTCATGAAAAATTATTTCCCAAGTTCCAAATTTACCCTTCGTCTTCCTCCATAATTCCACGAAACATTTTGCGAATTTCCCTTTATGCCCTTGACCTTTCTTAACAATTCCGCTTCTAAATGCTTCATAAACCGATATATATTCATATGCTTAACAACTTAAAAATAGGGCCTTGCTCGTCGTCCTCCCGCAATAGTCTTGAATTATCCGATTGCACGAAATGCGGGATATAACATCCTCCCCCCCCCTTTAGAACATTCGTCCTCGAATGTTAAGGCGGCCTCATAGCGTATTATGACACTTTGGGGAGGTCTCCTTCATTGATGCCTCACACGTCGCTTAACATATCAATTTTGGCTACTTGCGGTGCCGTCGCGCGCGCCAATTAACTTCGCTACGAAGTCGGTCTTGGGTTAATAAGTCCCCCTTCATACTCTATTCGTACGCCCTTTTTCTTGCGACCCCCATCACCAAATTCCATGCCACGTTGGTGAGCACAGTGGCTACTATTTGGGTTAACGGAAGGACGACTGTCTCGGCTCCCTGAATTAAAGCCTCAGGTGGGGGAACTGGAGGTGCTGGGGCTGGAGTGGAAGCTCCTTCTTGCTCCCCCGACGTCGGCGGAGTGCGAATAACACGAGAGGTGGCCTCGTTATAGGACTCACCCTCTTCAAGATTTACCGGCCTCCGCCTTTCTGCTGCTATCTTATCCTTCTCGGCGGCCGTTGCTTTCATCTTCACAGGCGTTGCTGAAAATATAACACCGAATTTAGAAAGAAGGAAAACCTCTTATTATAGCTCTATCGCACGATCTAGGATACAAGGAAGGTCAAATTTCCTAAATGCCTATGACCTCCGTTTATAAGTGTGGCGCGCTACACACCCATAAACAAGACTCTCTTGGACACGGCTCGTAGACAAACCCCTAGGACCGACCCGGCTCCGATACCCACTTTGTCACACCCCGATCTTACTAGGGTGTGATGGGCACCCGAACCCCGTATTCGGAGCCGAGCGAACCCGCTGACTCTTATTACATATATGAACTACGCCGTTTTTTTTCGACTAGCATAAGCATACATTGTACAACTATGAACATAACTAGTAAGCTTTACGATCATACTATACAGCGACGGGGACAATCGGGAGTACCAATAGCTACGTACATACGTCACGAGCCTCTAAACATAGTACACATATACATAGAAAGGGCCGGAAATCCGCCGTGCCCGAATATATACACAAGAATAGTACCAAGGGACCGGGGCTCAGAAACAACCGGAGCGCTGCAAAAAATATCGTCGAGGAACTCCTAGGGATCAACTCGCCTGTCTGCCGACACGCGCGGCATGAAACGCGGCGCCCACATGAAGGGGCGTCGGTACGAATAATGTACCGAGTATGTAAGACATAGAAAATAACATAAACAAGAGCATAGATTATAAGTAACAATATCGAGGGTCATGGATATATATCGAGATAAGGATGTAACTTTGTGCATAGGAACGCCTTTTTCAGGCCGGATATCATGCATGCTTGTTTTTCCTTTTTGAAAACAAAACATTTCTTTTCATAGGCATAGAAGGTAGAATTTATATCGTATTATAATGTATCATAGCATAGCATAGTATATCATAGTATCATAGCATAGCATAGTATATCATAGTATCATAGCATAGCATAGTATATCGTAGTATCATAGCATAGCATAGTATATCATAGTACCGAATATATCGGCCTGCCCACATAGTATAATTCCCGCGTCCGGGCATCCCGCGTCCGGGATGATATCAAGTCAAGTACGGATACATGCACCGTGAGTAACCCAGCGCTCATAGCGCTCTGCCCTTTTTCCCAGTTTTCCCCCAAATACATTTTTATACATATATATATATATATATATATATATCATAGCATGCAGGGGAGCCCAAGAAAATCGTGTATCCATCGGAGTGACGTAAGGTCGGGAACCTCCGATCGCTTTATGGAATAATCATGGTCGCTTTGTCTCACCTTGAAGGGACGATGATTATAAGGCGAGACTATCAACATAGAACGTGTCATAGCATATCGGATTATAGACATGGCATAGCGGACATCGTAGAATCACAAGTAACAGGGAATCGTAGTCACCATGGGATCATAGTATTCATAGGATCATAGGCGTCCTAGATTCATAATCATCATAGGATTTTAGTCGTTGTTTAGGTCATAAAAATTGGCAACATTTTAAAACTTAGTTTTTTTTTTAAGAAAGATGTATATTTTGGAAAATGGCAATATTGAAAACTTGGTTTTTAAAGAGAAGGAATATTTTGGAAAACACTTGTAAGCTTCAGTGAGGAAAAAATCATGCATTGGTGTTAAGGGCTTAGTTAAAACATTTCTTATTTAGTAGTTAAAATAATAACCAAAAACTTTCCTTAGTTATTAGATGAAAATAAGTCAAAGGGGACAATAGGGAAGAATTCGGGAATAGTGGGCCCACCTCGGGTCAAATGAGGCGGCATATCAAATTTACGTATATTACAATTCATGGCGTCACTTGGGAGGGTCTTAGGGTGATCGAGTCCTATTTGGGTAAGTTCTGGATGTCCAAGAAGTTTTTCCAACATTTTATGCAAGTTCTAATTCAATTCTACTGAATGAATAGTAACTATTTTCAATCTTAGATTCCGAGAAAAGGAATGGTCCTCGGGACACATAGTCGACTTAGTACGTCTAAGACATGCCATAGAAAGAAGGGTGAAGCCTTACATACCTCGTTTCGCTCCTTATGGCACTCCAAATTCAAGCTCCAACTTCGCCAAAATCTACAAATTGGTCATGTTTACCAAATGTTAGTTCAAGTGTCTAGAAGTAGAATCTCAAAGTGACACTTGTCTACCGAAATTTCGGCAGCACTTCCTCTGTAAATACATCATTCCCCAAGATTCATCTTAGCCAATTCTCATCAACAACAATCCGGGAATTCAACCCGGCCAAACTATCAATCATAATATCACAACCATATTAACAATTTCCAATTTCAATCCAAGATACATTCTAACAACTTAATCAATATACTACTTCCATCAAGACCTTCCAACTCCAATGAAAACAATAACAAACTAATAATTCATATACCAACAATATCATACAAGTCTCATAATCCTCTATACATTCAAGAACATAATATTCCATTTACATAAACTTACACAACAAGTCTCCAATCACCACAACTTCACTAACTCATTAAGCTTCTATTTGCAACATGAAATCCATAATATAACAACCAAGATATTAAATAAAACATGCTCTCCATTCATTCATAAATCAACACATATCCACGGCTACACCCAACATACATCACACGGCCACACATAGTTTTTCCCCTTCCATGAATTTCATCCACTCTCCTACTCACTACAACATGCACCAATACACAACATGGAATTAACTCAATTTTTCCATACAACACAACACGCACACACTCTCGGCTTGGCCTAGCCAATCACGGCTACATACACACATCTCCCTAGCACATAAATTTCATCCATCTTTTTACTTCACAACACACTTAAGCATTCATAACATGCAAGAAAAGGTTCAAATCTTACCTCTTTACTTTGAATCTTCACTTGGCTACAATTTGCAACTATATGAATACAAGCTTCCTTGTTTCACCAATCACCCCACTTTGCTTAGGACCCTTCAAGGGATTGTTTAGCTATGAAGAACAAGTTGGGACTCTTCTCTTCTCTCTTCTTTTCCTTTTTTTCTCTCTCGGTTTCTTTCCTTTTTTTCAAAGGCCGAATGGCCTTGTCTCTCTCCTTCTTTCTTTTGTTCTTATCATCTCTTGAATTCTCTAGAAAATTATGGAATAAGATGACTATAAGTCATCTTTTAAACCCAAGCCTTAGTTCTCATATGGGCTTGGCCCATTAAGAAGGAGTTGAATGGCCAACATGGCCCAACTCAACACAAGCCCACTTTTTTTTTGTCATCCAATTCATGAAAAATTATTTCCCAAGTTCCAAATTTACCCTTCGTCTTCCTCCATAATTCCACGAAACATTTTGCGAATTTCCCTTTATGCCCTTGACCTTTCTTAACAATTCCGCTTCTAAATGCTTCATAAACCATTCATATGCTTAACAACTTAAAAATAGGGCCTTGCTCGTCGTCCTCCCGCAATAGTCTTGAATTATCCGATTGCACGAAATGCGGGATATAACAAGTCTGTTGCTCCCATCATTGATCACTTCGTTGTGCAAGAGGGCCGGGTCCATAGGAGGCCTGATGATAACATGGTGGATTCTGATGCTAACCTCCACCCATTGCGAATATACGGTCAGGGTATTGTTGTACAGCATAAGAAGAGGAAGACTGCAGAGGGGACGAGTGTTAGTGCCAGTGCAGGTGGAGGTGGAGATGGACCTGAGGCTGGGGCTAGGGCTGCCTCTGCTCAGGGCCCGTTTGAGCATATTGATACTAGTTTTGACGAGATGATGGCGATGTTCCAGGGTATGCCGAGGCCTTCTGTCACACCCTAATTTCTGTTAGGGCGTGATGGGCACCCGACCCTTATTTAGGGCCGAGCGAACCCGCTGACTCACATAATACTCGTAATCATGCTGGCTTTCAAATCATAACACAAATACATAGCGAAAGTTTTTCGAAGAGTAATATGCCTTTTCACCTTTCTCGAATCAAAGAAAATCTGTAACACATAGAAACATATAGAACTTATAGTACACTGCGTAATAACACATCGGCTTACATAGCCGCTTACATAACCGACATCTTATACCCACGACACTGTCTGCAAAGTCTCTAACAGAACTCCAGATACCATAACATGATGCCCTGACTCGGCAGCACTCCGGAGAAAGTGGAGCTCGCCAATCCCGCTGGAATGTCTTCTACTAATATCTTCGGCTCACCTAGGTGTACCTGCGCGACATGAAACGCAGCCCCCCGAAGAAAGGGGGTCAGTACGGAATATGTACTGAGTATGTAAAGCATGAAATATAGTAAGCGGGATCATACTGAAGTAAAGAGTACAGAAAATCATAAGACTTGCCTTCGAAAACATTTATCATGCATATCAAAATCATATAATCATCATGTATACATATAGCGTGTCCCGGCCCTCTAGTGAGGGACTCGGTAGGTAAAATCATATCATCATCATGCATGCATATACACACACACACACACATATATATATATATATATATATATATATATATATATATATATATATATATATATATATATACCGTACCCAGCCCTCTAGTGAGGGACTCGGAGAATAGCGTGTCCCGGCCAGGCTAGCAAGGCACTCGGTATGCCATCCCGGCAGCCATCCCTATGTCATCACATCATCATATCATCATATATATATATATATATACCGTACCCGTCCCTACTAGTGAGGGACTCGGTGAACAATGCGAGAGAAGTTGCACGAATACGTACCCGGCCGGGACTCGGTGAAGGATGCATTGAGGCATGCACGAGCGAGTAGTGAGAAACCATGCACATAAATCATTTCCAGAGACTCAATGAAATAGCACAACGGACCATCATTTGAAAGTCGGAACAAAAGTTATATCAAAAATCTTTTGGACGTTACTTGGAAACATATCAAACATCATAAGCATATCCTAGAACCGTAGGCATCATAGCCATATGTCAAATCAGTCCGAGCCCGCCTCGGAAAGTTACGATCCTTATTCACTTTAGGGCTTTCCACAAACATATCGAAGCGATCCGATCCTTTCTGTGAAAATTACGGACGTTCGTAGTTTCGGAATCGTTTAGGAACAAAACTCTTTTGAAAACATAACCTTTATGCAACTTTTGAAATTTAATTGTACAAATGACGTAAGGACCATGATTTGACCATATTAAAAATACGAATATCAAGAAACCAATAAGAATCATAAACATGCTCGGATCACTGAATAGAGTTACCTCGAGATTCGTGTCATAACTTACTTTCAACTAAGACATGCCAAAAGAAAGAAAGGTTGAGCTTAACATACCTCGATCGCTTCCTAAGCTAATCCAACTCAAGTCTCGACTCTCCAAGATCTACACAACGTTAATAGATATCGAATATTAGTTGAAGGCATTTAGGAATCCAATTCCAACTAGCACCCAATTCCACAGAAATTTAGGCAGCATTTCCCCTATAAATACGACAACCTCGAGAATTTAACTCGGCCAAATCTTCAACAACAATGCCAACAACCATTCTAACAACATTAACAATCAATTCAAAACGCATTATAACGCTAATAACTCTTCTCCACATATTTCGACAACATTCCAATTATGTTCAATTCAACTACATATATTCAAACTAACATCAATGCCTACATATTCAAGTAATAATCCAAGGTCATTCAATCAAGATTCAAAAACATTTCAAGCAACCCGCACAATATTCAAATAACCTAACCAACATACCAAGCCACCCGAAACCTTCCAACTTCCATAGGAACTACAACAACACATTTCTTTCTTCAAAATTCACAAACTACACCAACAATCCATATGTTAATAACATCATTCACATAATTTCAAGAAACTATATTTGATTCACATTGATTTCCAAAATCAGCCCACACACAACTTTAACTTCAATTGAACCATTAAACTTCCATTTTCATCACACAATCCACAACACCACAATCTAAACATGCTACATAAAATTAGTTCTTCACTTCTTACTCAATACCACACATGCACAAACCATATCCATGCTCACGGTACAACATCAACATATCATGTTTCATGAATTTCATCCATTTCTACATATCACAACATGCACAAACACCTATTAAACATGTAAAGATGACTAAATCTTACCTTCTCCATTCATGTTCTCCACACGGCCAAGGTTGATGAATTGTGACAACGAGCGATTTTCTTGTTCCAACAACTACTCCACGTTAACGAGGGCTTTTAAATTAGTAGGAGAGCTAGGAGAAAAGGATTTTTCATGATCAAAAGCTTGGAGGCAATTTCGGCCAGCCCTTGGCCGATTGCCCTTCTCTTTCTTTCTCCATATTTCTTGAACTTTCTAAGGCAACAAATGATGAAGATAATTTAATTATCATCTTATACACACATATATAATTAATACATGTGGCCTATGGCCCACATGTCATGTGCACGACCATATGCTATTTTTTTCATGAAATTCCAAGTTTCTAAAACTTCGCTTTTGGCCCCATATTTCATGAAATATTAGTTTCCATAATTTCACTTTTAATCCCAAATTTTCCTTAATATCTCCATCCAATGAAATCATAAGCGACTTATGCCTTACAACAAAGTCGGAAAATAGCCTCGTCCATAACTCGTCGCAACCAGCTTACAAATATTCCTTCGTTCAAAATGCGGGACGTAACATCCTTCCCCCCTTTAGAACATTCGTCCTCGAATGTTCAACTAGTCTTATAGGGTCTTATAAGGATCTGGGAGGGGGGTTTCCTTTATTATCATAACATGCAGTCTCTTCTACCAATCATATTTCTCTTTCATCTCCTTCTCAGGTTCGCAAGTCATTTCCTTTCTGTTATCATTTCGCCACGGTGCCTTAACGGAAGCTACGTCTTTAGCACGCAGCCTTCTTTCCCTACAATTAGTGTAATAAGGTTCGGTGTATCTCGGGTTAAGCTCTTCCTTCTTGTCGAATCTGATTACGTTCTTCACGGATGATATCTTCAAGCATACCCATTCGCCAGTCTAGAATTCTAAGTGTCGATACCGATTGTCCTCATATGATTTCTGTCGTTTCTGAGCTACTAATAGTTGTTCCCTGCTTTAACCAATATCGGCTGATACAATTCTGAAAGAAGTTGGCGTATAAATTCACCCTCCTTGTTGTGGCCAACTAGTTCTGATCACTTGCTTAAATCGTCTTACAATCTTTCTTTACTCATCTCGTTACATTTTCAGCACATTGTCTCATGTCATTACCTTATCTTTAATCCGAACTCTTCTATCATCCCTTTGCTCAGATCTTGCTCTCAACTTTCCTGTCATACGTGATGTTGCAATCTTTACCCGAATGTACGAAGGGGGTCAAATTATTCTAAGAACTGCCTCAACGTAGCTTCACTAATCCTTATGTTTCACTTTATCTTTGCCTCACTTCTCTTACCACCAGCATCGGAATACATTTTTGGTTCAACCATAAGCATGTCCTGTTCGTTCTCAGTACTAGTTCCACCTCGGTAATTTATCTCAAACCATCCTAACATCTTTCCTTAATGCACCTAAAATTCTCGTAACCATGTTGCTATTACTGAATCCAAACTTTCTCACTAAGTATTCGCTTGGTCTTAACCCTAGCATATACTCATAAGTAACATAACCGTCCTTGTACGACTTGTATAAGGCATGTTCACTCTTAGCCACGGTCTGTCCTTCTCTTGATTCGTGCTACTTCACATATTCTTTCCGTACTAACATTCGCTGGTAGCCTATCTCGTCATATTCCTTTCTCTTCCTTTAATCGCTCTTGACTTCCTTACTTCCTACCATAAAGGGTTTCCTATTCCCTCTTCTTTATTACTTGCAAGTGGCGGTAATGTTAGCAAACACCTCTATAGCCAACATCTTGTCCCTTAATCCCGTATAGCCCTACTACCTTTCACAATGTCTCCGTAAGCTACTCGTTACTTTCCTTTGTCGTATTCCCCCTTTGAGTCTCCACTTCCTAATATCGTATTATTCCGGATATCTACAATTACTCCTCAGCGCCATCTCAATTATTATCCTGACTTCTACTCCTTTGCCGCTGACCTTTGGATCTTACCAACTTGTCTCTGCAAAGAACTTTACCTACGGCACAAGCATCCGTATCCAGGACATTGTAGTGTTGATTGTCTTCGTCTTACCCTTACATCTCTCTCCCTCGCTTCCCCCCTTTAGGGGTGTACTTATGCCATTACCCGATTATACTCCGCCCTACATCCGTATTTCCAATCTTAATTAGGCGGCGCTTTTATTCCGACATTTTGGTTCCCGTTGTCGTTCGTTTATGCACTTTCTTTCTTTTCCAAATATCATTGTTTTAGGACTTTCCGAATTTTACCTGTGATGAAAACAGTATCAACTTGCCTTACAACATTTGTGCCGTTTATATTTTCCTTCTCACTTGAACTTCGTTACCTTGTCCAATTAATGTCTTCCATATACCGCCACGTTGGTCACCGGAATACGCATGTCCGTTGATTTAGCCATGTACAGGATATCTTATGCATGCCTATATACATGTATAATTTCTACTATCTTGTTTACCAATATCTCCAACGCTATTCCAGCTCACCCTAATTCTAGAGCTGTGATGTACCTTCTTCTCTCTTTACCGGTCTAATTTGCCCCGTTCTGCGCGACCTCTTAAGATTTCTGCGCACTCCGCAGACTATTAATTTTTCTTAGATTAATCTAGCTCCTCATTTTCTTCTTACTTCTGAATTTATAGAACTTTCAGAAAACTTCCCAAGGGGTCACCCATCCTAGAATTTCTCTCGCTTCAGCACGCTTAACTTTGGGACTCTGATGAAATACGATGCTTTAACGCTCGTATAATTGCGTCCACTCTACCGCATAACCTTTGTCACATAATCTGGAATAGGTCGGGGTCTTAACAGATTTCGAAACGTTTTCGTAACGCGTTTCCCTCCGAATTAGAAGGGTTTCTTCGTCTCCTGACTTCACAATTTCTATTCCAACTCCCTTTAATCCTCAATATTCATGTTTCACCTCTAGACATGGCTACTTTTCCGTCTTAAACTCCCAGATTCCTAATGGCGAGGAATACACCTCGATCGCTGTTACTTATAAATGCTCGGTTATCAGCCTTTAGATTTCTGCTCTCGTTTTTCCTCGTTCTTCATCCTTTATATATCCGAGTCTTTCACCGTCCCGTCACTTCTAGCACATGTATCCTTAACTTCACGTGTCATGGTCTATTACTATACTGTTATCTCACTCCCTTCTTATTTCCTTCTTCCAGTTACCCTTTCTTTTCTTGCACTCGCTATCATTTCCGTTGTTATGTAACCCTCGTTCCAGACTTCTCCTACAGGACTCAATGAGTCTTCCTTATTCGTTCTATAGCTCACTTTCCCGTTTCACGCTTTCCTTTATGTTCCAGCTACATAGGTCACATCATAGCATGGCCACTTTCTCACTAGGCTTTTCTTATTTTCATAACAATCTTTACTATATCTTACTTGTAACTAATCCTATAACGGAACGCTTCTTAATCCTTTCTAACCAACTTTATCCCTAATGTTTCACAAGCGGTCTTACCCATACCCGTCACAATTTTTTTTTTCCGTACTCTTGTCTTAATCCTACTATTACTTCTTTTAGCTATAAGCTCGTCGTAATTCGTCCCCTTTGTCAATTCAATCGGTACCTTAAATAACTCTCTATCAAGGTTTGCCAGCCTTTTCTAAATCATCTCTTAGTATTACAAGCCCTTTCCAAATTCTCTTCACCGAGTCGCTATCGGACTTCTAATTACTATTATGCCCCATTCAACAATTAACTTCTTTCTCGGTGTCGGCCATACTCGTAACTTAGTCAAATTTTATCATTACTATTGGCTCGACCTTTCCAGACATACCACAAACCTATACCTCATTCTCTCTTTATTTCTGGAGAAATTTCGGCAGAGTTTCCTCTGTAACTATTACTATCTCAAAACCTGTACACGGGAAATACCAACAATGCCTCACAGGGCCAACATACATAGATGCATATCACATCACATCACAGCCTCACATGTCTCCCAACATCATTGACAGTACAAAAATAATGAACATACCTTGTGTGCTCAACTCAATCGGCACCTGTTACACTTTCTTGTTTATTTTCCCTTTTAATCTTCAACTTGTATTTCAATCGTGCTTCGATATCCTACCCGACATATATCTTTCATACCTTTGCTTACCTGCGTACTTCATAGCCTCCAATATCGTTAATCGCTTTCTTCTGTCGATGCCTTCCTCCTGCTGAAATCAAAGGTCAGTGTCGGGAATCTCATTTCCTATAACTTGGCTCTACGGCACGATCTAAGAAGTGAAAGAAAAGCAACCATCCTAGATGCCCCGTAGCCTCCTGTTTATAAATGTGGCGCGCTTCACACCATAAACAGGACTCTACCGGACACGACTTTGCAGACAACCCCTAGGACGTACCGCTCTGATACCAATTTGTCACACCCTAATTTCTGTTAGGGCGTGATGGGCACCCGACCCTTATTTAGGGCCGAGCGAACCCGCTGACTCACATAATACTCGTAATCACGCTGGCTTTCAAATCATAACACAAATACATAGCGAAAGTTTTTCGAAGAGTAATATGCCTTTTCACCTTTCTCGAATCAAAGAAAATCAGAACACATAGAAACATATAGAACTTATAGTACCGCATAATAACACATCGGCTTACACGTACCGCTTACATAACCGACATCTTATACCCACGACAACGTACGCAAAGTCTCTAACGAACTCCGGATACCATAACATGATGCACGACTCGGCAAAGCACTCCGGAGAAAGTGGAGCTCGCCAATCCCATTTGGAACGTCTTCTACTAATATCTTCGGCTCACACGGGTGTACCGCGGCATGAAACGCAGCCCCCCGAAGAAAGGGGTCGGCACGGAATATGTACCGAGTATGTAAAGCATGAAATATAGTAAGCGGGATCATACTGAAGTAAAGAGTACAGAAAATCATAAGACTTGCCTTCGAAAACATTTATCATGCATATCAAAATCATATAATCATCATGTATACATATAGCGTGTCCCGGCCCTCTAGTGAGGGACTCGGTAGGTAAAATCATATCATCATCATGCATGCATATACATATATATATAGCGTACCCGGCCCTCTAGTGAGGGACTCGGTGAATAGCGTGTCCCGGCCCCGCTAGCATGGGACTCGGTATGCCATCCTGGCCGCCATCCCCATGTCATCACATCATCATCATATATATATATATATACCGTACCCGGCCCTCTAGTGAGGGACTCGGTGAACAATGCAAAGAAGTTGCACGAATACGTACCCGGCCCGGGACTCGGTGAAGGATGCATTGAGGCATGCACGAGCATAGTAGTGAGAAACCATGCACATAAATCATTTCCAGAGACTCAATGAAATAGCACAATGGACCATCATTTGAAATTCGGAACAAAAGTTATATCAAAAATCTTTTGGACGTTACTTGGAAACATATCAAACATCATAAGCATATCCTAGAACCGTAGGGATCATAGCCATATGTCAAATCAGTCCGAGCCCACCTCGGAAAGTTACGATCCTTATTCACTTTAGGGTTTTTCTGAGCCTTTCTGTGAAAGTTACGGACGTTCGTAGTTTCGGAATCGTTTAGGAACAAAACTCTTTTGAAAACACAACCTTTATGCAACTTTTGAAATTTAATTGTACAAATGACGTAAGGACCATGATTTGACCATATTAAAAATACGAATATCAAGAAACCAATAAGAATCATAAACATGCTCGGATCACCAGAATAGAGTTACCTCGAGATTCGTGTCATAACTTACTTTCAACTAAGACATGCCAAAAGAAAGAAAGGTTGAGCTTAACATACCTCGATCGCTTCCTAAGCTAATCCAACTCAAGTCTCGACTCTCCAAGATCTACACAACGTTAATAGATATCGAATATTAGTTGAAGGCATTTAGGAATCCAATTCCAACTAGCACCCAATTCCACAGAAATTTGGGCAGCATTTCCCCTGTAAATACGACAACCCCGAGAATTTAACTCGGCCAAATCTTCAACAACAATGCCAACAACCATTCTAACAACATTAACAATCAATTCAAAACGCATTATAATGCTAATAACTCTTCTCCACATATTTCGACAACATTCCAATTATGTTCAATTCAACTACATATATTCAAACTAACATCAATGCCTACATATTCAAGTAATAATCCGAGGTCATTCAATCAAGATTCAAAAACATTTCAAGCAACCCGCACAATATTCAAATAACCTAACCAACATACCAAGCCACCCGAAACCTTCCAACTTCCATAGGAACCACAACAACACATTTCTTTCTTCAAAATTCACAAACTACACCAACAATCCACATGTTAATAACATCATTCACATAATTTCAAGAAACTATATTTGATTCACATTGATTTCCAAAATCAGCCCACACACAACTTTAACTTCAATTGAACCATTAAACTTCCATTTGCATCACACAATCCACAACACCACAATCTAAACATACTACATAAAATTAGTTCTTCACTTCTTACTCAATACCACACATGCACGGCCATATCCATGCTCACGGTACAACATCAACATATCATGTTTCATGATTTTCATCCATTTCTACATATCACAACATGCACAAACACCTATTAAACATGTAAAGATGGTGAAATCTTACCTTCTCCATTCATGTTCTCCACACGGCCAAGGTTGATGAATTGCGACAACGAGCGATTTTCTTATTCCAACAACTACTCCACGTTAACGAGGGCCTTTCAATTAGTAGGAGAGCTAGGAGAAAAGGATTTTTCATGATCAAAAGCCTGGAGGCAATTTCGGCCAGCCCTTGGCCGATTGCCCTTCTCTTTCTTTCTCCATATTTCTTGAACTTTCTAAGGCAACAAATGATGAAGATTATTTAATTATCATCTTATACACACATATATAATTAATACATGTGGCCTATGGCCCACATGTCATGTGCACGACCATATGCTATTTTTTTTCACGAAATTCCAAGTTTCTAAAACTTCACTTTTGGCCCCATATTTCATGAAATATTAATTTCCATAATTTCACTTTTAATCCCAAATTTTCCTTAATATCTCCATCCAATGAAATCATAAGCGACTTATGCCTTACAACAAAGTCAGAAAATAGCCTCGTCCATAAATCATCGCAACCAGCTTACAAATATTCCAACGTTCAAAATGCGGGACGTAACACCTTCGATGGAGGTAGGTTTCTCAAGTACTGGCGAGGGTTACTTCACCAGGGAGGAGATGAAAGACTATCTCCAGGTGCAGAAAGGGATGGGTGAGTCGTTGTCCACTTTGCAGACTGTCTACACTTCTCTGGCTACAGACCACGTCTAGCTTCGTACTGATTTTGAGAAGGAGTAGGCTAAGAACAAGTCTCGCAATAAGGTTCACCTGAGGGCTTGGAGAGGTATCAAGGGCTTATGGGGAAAGATGTACCCCTGCGAGGAGATGCCTTTGCAGGACGAGGATGACTCTGAACAGTACTCATTTGTGAGCTAGGTCAAGAGGAGTGGCAGGAGGAGCAGATCAAAAGAGGATGCTGGTAGTTCATATGGTGCAGGGGCCACGAGCGACCGGTTGGCTTAAAGACCTCATCCCCCCCCCCT
This sequence comes from Lycium ferocissimum, assembly GCF_029784015.1. Classification (NCBI taxonomy): domain Eukaryota; kingdom Viridiplantae; phylum Streptophyta; class Magnoliopsida; order Solanales; family Solanaceae; genus Lycium; species Lycium ferocissimum. The sequence goes on along the minus strand of NC_081343.1, from coordinate 16,044,113 downwards.
CTCCCCCCTCTTTTTCGTTATGATGGTGCTATGGTTGCCCATGTCGGGCCTTGTTATTAGAACAATTTCCTTCGTTTGTTTGGTTTGTTTGCTTGGATTTCTTCTTTTTTGGATAATTTTGTTTGGTTATGGTTAGCCTTGTTTGGGCTTTGTGTTCGGATAGTTTGTTCTGAATGTTGAACTATTTTGGTTTCTTATTTTGGTAATGGTAATTGGGTTTATAGTAATGACTTGAGTGGTCATTGCCCTTGTCGGGCTTGTTTTTATATCATCGATGGTTTGGTTTTGCTGCTGTTTTTATCTGGTCTATTGAATAGCGCGAACAGGGGAAACAACTGAAAATAGCGGAGTTGTCTCAGGTCTCTGAACCCAGGGGTTCCTCTTCAGTGGTCTCTCAGACCGCTATAGCGGTCCCGCTTCGACAGTAGGGGAGCCACAGGAGCAGTCAAGGAAGAACAAGAGGGTACTGCTTCAATAGTGATCTACCCGCTACAGTGGTAACGCCACATTAGTGGGCTGACCGCTGGGGCACAACAACTGGCAGTAACATCATACTATGCTCAGATTACTTTCGCAACTAAAATTTAACTCAACCATACCCAACACATATTAGGTCTGATCCTGAAATACGACTTGATTTCGCATGTAGATACCAATTGGGCACACCGAAATACCAATTTGACCAAAGTAGCACGATTAGAAAGAAAGAAAGGAAATTTCCTAAATGTCCTATAGGCTCCCGTGGATGGGCACGGACGTCTATGCACTATTCTACGAGACTCTACTAGACATTGCTCTTGTATTTGTGAGACCGGTAACCTAGGCTCTGATGCCAACTTTGTCACGACCCAATTTAGAGTCGCGTGGGCACCTATCCTTCCCACCTCGGTAGGCAACCCCTCAATGAAATTAACACACTATCCAAGTAAAGAACAGATTAATTTTAACTAATAAGTATATAATTAACAGCGAAAATCAATTTATTCAATTAACCAAGTTTGCGGAAGTGATTACAACAGTTTAAATAAATACAAAGGCTCATTCGATTCCTACGACCTGGTCTAGACTAGTACAAGAGCGACTAAAGTGATCCTGATTACAACAAAACTCGAAGACCTAACCTCCATCTCGGAATGAAGGGGAGGAGGCCTTCAAGATAGGCACCGTGCATCTTCTGAACATGTCACAATCAACCACCTGAAACACTCTGCACCCTAAAAAGGTGTAGCAAGAGTAGTATTAGTACAATCAACACGTACTGAGTAAGGATCATAGGCCGACAAGGGTTAGAAGCACATATCAGTAAAAGAGTTCACAACTAAACACGATAAGTAACCAGATTAGCAACACACCTTTTCTACCATTTACCATACCACTAGCACTTCATAAGTCTCTTAACTCTTCCCAAAAACCTCTAGGCAATTCCTCTCCGGTTCCACAATAAAATATTAGTACACTATTCAATTCTTAGTATAGAAGTCAACTAGCTGTTTGATAATCCTTAATCACCTAATCTTAATTTAACCAACATACACAACTGGAATAAAGAACGGTCAACAAGGATAGTTCAAGATCATGGCCTATGGTTTTTGAACTAATCCCCATCATGTCAAATCTCAATATATCCAATCTGAAACAACAATACAATAAGTCATTGATCATCACAAATAAGCCATAATGTAGTACAATGCCATAATATAAGAATGCAATGCAATGCCGTGTACACATGTACTTCGGACGGTGGTATCGATGTCTCGGTAGCACAACCCATGGGGGACCCGCGAAGTCCATGCACTCACTCATCCATAATTTCGGGACAACCATCGGACATCGAACGCTCACATCACACAATCCACAATTTCGAGACAACTATCGGACTTCGGACTACTCACATCACTCGCACATAATCCATGATTCTAGGAAAACCATCGGATATCGGACTACTCACATCACTCTCATGCAAACTGATCTCAGCTCATCACAGTGTTTCATCAGGTATCCATAATGTATCAATAATTTATCATGAAAGATGTGAATGTGTACGATGTATGAGTCAACATGAATAATCAGATCAATTTCACAAGTACCAAACATAGGTATGCCAACAATATCATGAAAGACTACACAAGTCATATAAATACACTATCCAGAATCAATGCCAACCAGTGGGTCACCACAATATCATGAACCAGATATCTCAATAGTCTCCCATATCAACAATATCACATGGCATCAAGCCCACAATATTAGGACAATCAAATCGCAACACATTATTACTACTCTCCCTTTATTAACCTATCAACTTTAATACAAGGTTATTTCGCCTTCCACTCACAAGACATCGTTACTACCCAATCTAGAATTAGTTCACAATCATTGGTATATTTTATCCGCCCAATATCAATTAGGTTCACGATAATAGCATAACACAATTTAGGCGTATCTTATAGAAATTCTCATCGAGAGACATAGAAACAGTATGTACCACCCACTACTTCCAAGTCGCATAAAATCCACCGATACTAAAGGGAAACCAATTTCAAGAATCCTAGGGAATCTACAGGCCACAAGCTCGAACACATAGATCGCACAACAAAACCATCCTATGAATCCATCCCAAATCTCCAACTCCTACACATGCATTCTCCGTTCCTTCTAATACATGAATATGGGAAACTAATCAGAGTTTACCGAAAGGAAAGTCGTAACCTACCTCGAGGCTGAGCGGGTTCCACGAGCATCCGTTGATTCTTCAATTTGTTCATCACATTATACCCCGCACGAAGGAACTTGAAATACTCATGGGAACCAAGGATAGGAATCACCATTAGCACACTTGTGAGGGATTTCAGATTTGATAGGGAAAGTATAGGAATTTAGACCACCCATAGATTTCCTAAGATTTCATTACCAAAGAACTTTTTTCCTATCCATAAGGAATTATTGCTAGACCAACTTGCCATTTTTAACCCTATCCTTTAGAAAAACCCATTTCTAAGATTCATGGAAAAACTCATTTTCAAGAAGGAAGAAGATATGAATCTAGGTTATTCACCAATCTAGGGTGAGGAACCTGGGATATTAACTTAATGGAATCCATGTGAAAATAAGCTAACCCAACATTCATCTAAATCTAGGAATTTGCAATACCCATTTTGATAGCTCTCTAGGTGAAGACTTTAGGAGCAACTTGCTAGGTGAAGGAAGGAATTAGAAGGGTTTAGGAGGATTTTCATGCCCAACAAAATATGATTTTAGGCTTCCCAAAAAGACATGGGTGCGGCTGGAATATAGGGTTATAAGCAAATGGGACCAATTCTCGAAATAAATTCTTAAATAGGTGAATTTACTGCGCGTTACCGCTGTAGCAGTCGACCTGCCGCTTCAGCTGCAGCGCTTTGGCGTTTACAATGCCACTACAGTGGTCTAAAGCCACCACCCAACATGCGCTTCAGCAGGGTCATCATCGCTGGAGCGTGACCGCTGTTGCGGTCCACCCAGCAATGGGGTGGTCTGACTTGGTCCCCGACCCAGATTTCGATGTTTTGATTCCTTCCTGTACAATGAGTCCCGCTAAGCTAGATGTCCGTCGGGAATACTTAGCGAACTCAAAGGTCCAGGATATCACGATTGTGAATATTTTGAAATTCTTACAGTAACGACCAAACGGGTCGTTACAATATGCAACGATACTCATGAATGAATCAATGTCATGAAATATGCCCTTGACAGGCCACAATTATGCCTTCGCTTTAACTCGCCCGATGCAACCCTTTTTATTGTCAAGAGCAAACAGCTATATGAATATTATCAATAACCCAACAATTTATTGCGAAAATTAGATATACCTCGAAATGATTACGCTAACCTACGGGGCAACCTTCTTTAATAGCAATAAGTGATCTCTCCCAATCAGTAACACATAGAAATTAACAATTTTTGAACTTTGTACTCATTTATACACTCGTTATTACCCTAGTTACTATATATACACAACTTCCCTAAACTATATGTATATCCATCTGAACTTCATGTCCGAAGACCTAATCATGCTTTCTCCCGTCAATTCTATACGTATATATGACTCACTAATCAAAGTTTAACTTAAGTAAATCGTAACCTACCTCGATGACGAGCAGCTGTTTGAACTTCCATGAATTATTCACCCTCCTAGCCTTTATCCGAAATCCGCGAGAGATGGTAGTCGATGGGGAAGATGTGAAGAATGTTGGAGCAGCCTCTTTTTCTTGGTCTCAAGGGTTTTCTTCATGTAAATCCTAATAGCAGCCTTGAGGGGTCTTTTATTAAAAAAGAGGGTGAAATATAAAACTAAGTATGGAAAAACACGCTCACTGGTCCGTGATGTCCGCTGCGGTGGATATCAGGCTCGCTACAGTGAGACCGCTGTGGTGTGCCCTGTGTTAGAACCCGTATTTTTGTACATTGGAATAATCCGGATTAATTATGATAAGCTAAGGACAAAAATATTTCGGGATACAAAGTCGGAATTCTTGACCTTCGATTTTATTTTGAGATATAAGTTGTGCATGAATTTATTGGTATGGAACAATTAGGAAAATTTGGGACCAAAAGTGATAAAATTGGAAGTTGAAAAAAAAAAGTCATCCATTTTTCTATGGTGGCCGTGTGAGTGGGATGAGGCCCCCACACAATTTTGTGTCAACTTTTTATTGGAACAACACATTAATGTGGGCCAAGGGACTCTTGACCAAGTCTTGCTTTAT
>NC_081343.1:16012325-16039268 GCF_029784015.1 Lycium ferocissimum | reverse complement strand
GGTGTGGTGTAAAAAAACCCCCCCCCCCTTTTCGCTCGTATTTTTTATATTTTGATACCTTTTTTGTTATTATATATATATATATATATATATATATGGGCATAGTTAATGATGTTATAGACGTGCCGACGTTTGACGGCACTCGTGCCCTTCTTTGGTTCATATGTGAGCGCGTTGGCGAGTTAGCTACGCGGCCCACCTAGATGCTATTGTTAGAATATGTTAAGAGGTGCTCAGCAAGTTGGCTCCAAGTCCCCGTCACGGCCCTCCGGTTGGGTCGTGACATGAGCAAAGCTTCATTTCCGCCAGTTCCGACCAACTGGTCGCAATAATCTCTTAAGTGGGCCCTGGGATTTCCCGATCCATTGAAATGGTTGAATTTGGGAATTTTAAAACCTTCTTGTAGACCCAAGTCTGGATGTATTCACAAATTAGAGTATCTTAGCCCCTATTTCTTTTTAGAGCCATGTTCCAGTTCAGCAATTTTCTTCCCCACCCCTTTCTCGATTTTGTCTGTTCTAGCCTCAATGAACATTTTCTTGTTCTTCTCCGCCTCCGGTGAGGAGTCATGGGCGATACATGGTCCCGGAAAGGTAACATTTGGTCGCACGGGTGGGATTGCGGTGAATTTCATGTGTTGCGGGATTGATAAGTGTTTGTGTTACGAGATGTTTTAGCGTGAGCGGTATTTAGAAATTCGGTATTTTGGTGGGAGGAATCCCCCGCATAGGTGGTGTTTCGGTGCGGAGTTTGAAAAGTAGCCCCAGTCTGAGTTTGTTGGAAATGGTCGGGATTGGTAAGTCCAAATTTGGGAAAACGGGAAAGGTGCCTTCTAGCCTCGGCAAGATTTGTAGCATTTTCCTTTTCAGCTCTCGTCGGGCTGCTTCTTCTCTAGCTTTAGCCAATTGCCTCATTAGCAGGTTAACGGCCTCTTCCAAAGGTATTCCAGCTATGTCATCTATTGGGGTACCCTCGACTAAGGCAGTTCTGTTCTGGTTGTTGATTGGTGGTGAAGTCTCAGACATGTTTTCTTCTTGAGGGTTTAAAGACGTTGCAGCAGCTTTTGATCGAGTAATGCGGTGCCAGCGAATTGACCCTTGTCTATAAGAGAAAATAACTCAAAAGCTCCCAATTCAGTGTTAGTTTAGGTACAAAATACAAAATATCACATTGTTCGCAGTTTATAGCACAATGATTCATCTATCTTATTTCAACTCTTGATTTATTTACATTTCCAAGGTACTTTGGTCCTTTTGTGTTCTTAGGAATATTGACTTTTGGTAAATGGTCTTCATGGTTGATTTTCTTCTACCCATCATGTACTAAGGGGGATTTTAATTTTTATTATAAAAGTACCGATTCTTAAGTAGACTGCCTACGTATCCCACCAAAGGGAAATCAGGTCCATCCGTAGTTCAGGAATACACCAAAAATGATTTTTTCCTATGCTACTCGAAACTTAGTTTTCTACCCTGACCAGGCCTTATGTAGGCTTCCCACGTATCCCCAATGGGATATCAAGTCAGCGTGGTTCCGTTTACATAAAAAGGGAAAGTGATATTCTATCTTATTGAAAGCAGTAAAGGGATACTTATGTTTTTCTATCCAACCATACTACGTAAGTCTTCATTGTCTTCTTTATCTTCATCTTCTAACCTTGTCTTCCTGCGACAACCTAAATGTGGCCCTCAATCACGAGGCGTTCCAATTCAAGCTTGAAATCCACACATTCCTCAATATCGTGGCCAGGGCGACCATGATGAAATATGCAAACCCTTTCTCTTAGGGGTCTTGGGCGACCCTGATGGGTTTGAGGCACATGCTCTTATCTTTTTTACACTACACAGTAGGGAGTGAATCTTGGCATATGACTCCTCAAATTTGGAGAAGTCGCTCCTCCAGAACCTAACCCTTGATATCTTTTCTGGATGATTTTTCCCTTAGTCATGGGTCAGGAAAGAGTGGGGCCCCTATAGTTGGCTAATTCTTTCTTGGTCAATCTATTGGATCAGCTTCCTTTCTAACACTCCACACCCATTGGTTTTATGACCTGACTGACTTCAGTGGTAGAGGCACTTTCTATAAATCATAGAAGGAGCACACGGCGGCAACAAATTTGGGCTTTGCGCGTACACTCCAAAACTCCCCAAAGTCTCTAAGAGTTCTTGTTTGGACATTTCTACTGGCGTACCCCAATTGTGCGATCTTGTGCCCTTGAGAACAATTGTGCATGAAACCGGAAGTTCCTCGAGCTGAGATTCGCGCAGGTCTCCATAGACTTTCAAATTGGGGATAAGTAGTTCGTCATCTCTATAAGGTATGGGGTCAAGCCCTTCTTGTTGACTGAGTGAGACATAACTCCCAAGTGGTGCTTCAGGTGTCTTTCCCCGTTTTACCCGATTGGCAGGGTGTTGCTTAGTTAGTTCCTCAACATAAGCTAGGAGAGTTTCAACTTCTTTCATCTTCTCATTGGCCACCTTAGTGGTTTAGACAGCTTCTTCCATTCTGGCAGTAGCCAGGGCCATACTATCGTCCTACTATCGGTTTTCTTACTTGTCACTTCCATGTTCTCATCGTCACTGACCAGGTTCACATAAGGAGATGTCGTACTAATGCTGTCTGGAGTCTCCATTTCCTATTAGCAAATCAACCTTTTAAAAGTGGAGCTAAATTTAGTTTTAGCGGTTATTTTCTTAGTTTTTCTTTTGGGTAGTGTCCGGAATGTGAACCAGTCAAGAGTTTTAATAATATATATGCTTTTCACGCAAAGCAGTTATATCAGGTAAGCATTTAGACAGTATATAATTCATTTTCCTATACCTCGTTACTCCAAGGCTACTGACGCATGAAGCAAAAATTGTGCCATAGGTAAAACAAAATTGTTGTTTCCCCAAAAAAAAAAAAAAATCCCAACGATTTCACTAATAATATCTTCCCAAGTGGGATTAAAAGGCTTTAAAGTTAATAAATGCAAAACATCAAAAGAAGTCCACTCCTTGGATCAAAATCTTCTCTCTCTGTCTGTGCTTTCTTGGCCCTTCGAAGGGCGGTCTGAATGGATACATTGGCTGGCATCAATGCTGTCCCGATCCACTGACCCCTCTGATCGTCAGTCAATGACGTCTCTGTATATATGGCTCCCCTAAAAAATGTGTCAAACCATTCCAAGCTCTTCAATGAGGCATCCGCCTCGTCTGTTAAACTCTTAATTATCTCTTGGTCATATTTTGTCTTTGCTTGATGATCTGCTTCTCTCCCTTCTACCCGTCGTTTCATTCTTCTAACCTGAATTGCATTCTCGGCTTCCCTATCTATGGGAAACTTGTACAGATATGGTCTTGGAGTAGCAATACCAGCTAGCTCAGCCCTAAGCCACTCGTAGTAGTCTTCATCATGACTTGGATTGTTTGGATCCTCATTCAACTTATCTTCCCTTATCACATTCTTCCAATCTTTCCTGGCATCCTTTATACCCTCGATATGACCTTCTTCGTAATCTCGTACAAAATCTCCATTATCTCCCACATCTGGGATAACTTGTCTCATACCAAACTGTCTAAGTACTCTCAATGGTGCGTAGGGTCTGATCCCCCTAATTCCCATAAGCGATAAATAGGGACGCCTACGGCTCTTAACATAAACAGTCTTGGAATGAAAATCAGGTACTCTCCACCTGATATGTTCTTCTCTTAGTCGAGAAAATATGTGAGCCCATCCTCTTTTATCTTGAACCCCACAAGACACAACAGTGACTCACAAATCATCCTATCTCAGGGTCGGATCTCGGTGGGCAGATAAACCACTCCTATCTAAATGTTTAAGTATACACCATTAGACTAAGATGTTGCAACCCTGGAAGTAATAATAGTGGTTGCGGTACTTTCCTAAAGCTCGGTATATATCTGATAGGATAATAGGGATAATGTGAAAATATTTGGTAAGCCCATTGTTGTAACTCCCCTAAGAACAACATGGGTGATAAAGACAACCCGGGTATCGATAGCTAGGGACGCATTTAGCGAAAATACCATGGTTCCCAATAAGCAGGTGATAAAGGCTAGTGTTTGGTTAGCTTCCCAGGACTGGAGTGAAGAAAATTCGAGAATATGGTTTTCGTACCCCTGTTTGGATGAATGAATACCTCCCATAAAATTCTCTAAAGACTATAGTGGGTCTCTGTGCCCAATCAGCTTTGTTGACAACAAACATGTCTTTGATTTCTTTTGGAGTAGGTTTGTGAGGGATGAGGATATTTTGAGCTAACTTCTTTTTGGACCTGTTAGCGCTTCCCACACTTTCCAAGACATCTCTAATCTCTTCCAAAGTGGGAGTCATCTCTATTTCTCCAAATCTGAACACCATTCTGTCATTATCCCAATAACCAGTAATAATCTCTAGCAAACCCGGATCCCCAGTCATACTCATCAACGAAGGTAGATGCCCTATACAACCCTTTATTTCTTTCTTCTGATCATTAGTCAAACCTTCCCACCACATTACTAAACCTGGTGGTGGACCTATAATCATATCGAACTGGACATTAGGAGACATCTGCAACACAAAATAATGTTAGTTCCTTGCCCCCAGGAACCACAATTTATTTTACACAAGGCACAACAATGCTTCCAAATAGCAAGTAGTGGGATGCAGTGTCTTCAGGTTTTTACACCGACTGAACACAGTAAGGTGTCTATCCTGTCCGATTCAGGTAGGTCTGAGATACCCAAACCGATCTATGGTCAATATGCGTTATATCAGTAAGGATTTGGTTTTCTCTCTACTCTAGTTATTCTAGAGTGGTTTTTCAAGCAAATGACACAGGTTACCCAAGCGGACAAGCCGGGGTGGGCTCTCTAAGGCTTTAGGATTCGCATGCCCACTTGACCTTATAGACCTCCAAAGAATATAGAAAAAGGGTTTTTTAGTGAAATTACGACCGCAGCTCTTCCCGAGTCGCCATCCTTGAAAAAAGTGTCAAATAAATTCCAGGAGTGGCGGAGTATGCATGCATGAATGACAGTTACATTTTGCGGGCATTTAGACAATTAAACAGTTTATATCACTTAGACAATTTATATCATACAAAGCAAACAAATTATTTGAACCCTTATGGTTAGAACCTTAAATTGTCCCCAGCGGAGTCGCCATCTATAGAGGTTCTATTTTTTCCGATTCGTATTTGCACTTGCCTCATTTGAAAAGGAAAGTGTCCCGGGGAAGTACGGTTGTCAGTCGTAGCGGGATAAAACTGTTTTTTGCAAATATAAACTGTTTGTGATAAAACTGTTTTTTGTCTACATTTCCGCAAATAAAAGATAGTCGTTCATGCAAAATATCACATTTTTCAAGAAACGAAAATGGTAGAGTTTTGCCCAAAAGTGGGCGTTGGGTTTCGGACTAGAACACCTAGGTCAACTCCCGAAAGCCTTTAACCTAAGTAGAACACCACGTAAGCCCACCCGAGTTTTAGAAAAGAGTTTTTAGTTTAAGTTTTACAAAAATCATTTTTTGGCATACTATTATTATCCATATTTTAACCATATTTTACATTTTTAAAATTTTTAGTCTTCTAGTCCAAATTAATTCAAAAAAGTCTAAGTCCATATTTTATCAAAAATGTCCACATGTACACGGTCCACAATCATTTTTTTTTTAAAACAAACTTTGCTCTAACAGGCCAGGCCTGTTAGAACCTTTTATTTATAATTGCATAATGTAAAATATAGTCTATTACAACATGTCTAAAATATGAACTAGCTAATATCAAAAAACTAAAAAACTATCCTCCAGTTCTATCCTGTGTGCCTAAGCTAGTATGCCCTTTGTGATCTTGATGTATCAGCCTTGATGCTAGTTCAATTCTGTGCACACACCATATGATTATCCATAGATGTAGTATCATTGTTTATTGTCAAGTCTTTGAATCCTCCTTTTTCTCGATCCTCGCCGAGGAAGTTGTGATTTGTCCATGTTGAGAATTCTTCTTCCTTCTGCTGGCATGAGTAGAAAATCATGTACTTTGATCCCTGCATGATCCAAAGCTTGGTTTGCTAGAAAATCTACCAGCTTGTTGCCTTCCCTGAAGATATGATTAATCTGCACCTGTACTGTTCTCATGTCCTGCTTGATCTCTTCAATCTGATTTCTCAGTTCCCATGGAGTGATCCATGTATCTTGTAAGATGTTTTGAAGGACAAGTGAATCAGTCTCCATCTGAACTTGTTGAATGTTGTGTTCTTTGCAGAACTTCAGTGCTGTTTTATGGCTTCGACTTTTGACTTCCATGTTTGTTGCTATTCCTATTTGTTGTCTCTCTCGTATACACCAAATCTCCATAGCTATCTCTCGATATAGAATCCATATGAACTGATCCCGTGATTGCCTCTCGCATGCCCCATCCGTATTACACTTTAATCTCCCGAAGGTGGCATTCTCCACGCACCTTAGCATAATAAACTCTTGGTTTATATCTACTGAGATGCTGATGCATAGTTTCCCACTCACTAGATAAATTCTGCAACCATGGAAATCTCTTTCTTGCCAGTTGGTGTATGATGAGTTGTACTTGTTGTGTCAATCTGTAGAGAGTAACTGATCCTCCATGCTTAATGGAATTTCTTCTCTTCCATAATGCTCACATGATCACTGCTGGCATTGCTCTATAAATAGGTTGCAATTTTGGTTTTGGCTTAGCAGTCCACCATGCCATGATCATTTGATGTAGACCAACTCCATCAGTGGGAATACCTGCACAAGAAGCAAAAAACTTCTATAACTTGGCAGCTATGGAAGATGTTAGAAATAAGTGAGCTACAGTTTCCTCCTTATGATCCACACAGCACCAGCATCTTGATGGTATATTGATCATCATCCTTTTCAATATATCATCTGTAGATATTCTTCCTTTCCACACCCTCCACATGAAAAAACTTATCTTTATTGGCAACCCTTTCTCCCACATGAGCCTATAGCTGGTTTGTTTGCTCTCTTTATGCCTGAGAAATTCCCAAGCAGATTTAACTGAAAATTTGCCATTTGTTTCCAACATCCAACAAGGTTCATCATCTTCTTCACCATCTGGAACTTTGATATTATCCTTGATATGCTGAGCCAATTCCTGATCTAGAGTATCATTATAGTTCCATGTTCCATTGACCATTTTCCACAAACTGTCTAACCTCTATCTTTTCTTCTCTAGAAGCATCAGGAATGATATAATATAGTGCCCCAAGCCTTGTCCAATTCTCATACCAGAAACTTGAAGTTCCATTTCTCAAATACCAAAATATTTGTGGCTCAACTGCATCTCTTATGTTCACCATCTTCCTCCAAGTGTGTGATCCTCCTCTATCTACTGCCATAGTAGGGTGCCATTTCTTGTAGTATTTGTTAATCATGTAGCTACTCCATAAGCTTCTTCCACATCTGAAATTCCACCATAGCTTAGCAAATAATGCATTGGAGATATCAGTTAGTGATCTAAGACCTATCCCTCCTTCATCTTTTGGTAAGCATAATTTGTCCCATGCTACCCAATGCTTGCTTTTCACTCCCACAGTATTACTCCAAAAGAATTTAGCAAATATCCTATGAAGTTGCTTTATCACCCCAGAAGGAGGATTCATGGCTGATAGTAGATATACTGGCATGGTTTGCAGCACATGATTAACCAGCACATATCTACCTCCAAAAGATAAAAATCTGTTTTGCCAAGAGATAATCTTTTTCATCACTTTTTTGATCAAATCCTCATAGTATATCTACTTCCTTCTTCCATAAAACACTGGACATCCTAAATATGTGAAAGGAAAGGATCCATTTCCCATATTAGTATATCTTTTGATCCTGCTATTAACTCTAGTAGATACCTTGTGATGAACATAGTAACAGCTTTTATCAGTATTTACCAATTGTCCTGAGGCCTTCTCATACTTCCTCAACCTCCTCATCATTTTTTTCAATGAGTATCCATCCCCAGAACAGAATAAGAATGCATCATCAGCATATGATAAATGATTGATTTGAGGACTCCATTTTGTCATTCCATAGCCTATGAATCTTGGCTTCTCATGCAGTTTATTTAGACTCCTTGTTAAGACCTCTACTGCTATAATGAACAGTGTAGGAGAAAGTGGATCACCTTGCTTTACCCCCCTGCTTGATCTGAAAAAACCATGACTTTGACCATTGATTAAAATTGAGTACCAGTTGTTTGAGAGCAATCTCCATACCAAATCAATGAGAACCTCTCCAAAGCCAAACTGTCTTAATACTTTAGTCAAAAAAATCTAGGAAAGCCTATCATATGCCTTGGCCATGTCTAATTTTATGACCACATTAGTATGTTTAGCTCTCGCATCAATATCCCCGATGATCTCCCGTGCCGCAGTACATTTTCTCGCAATGCTCCTTCCTTTCACAAATCGTCCGATTGTTAGAGATAATATGAGGATAAGAACCTTTGTCAATCTATTTTGCAAGATTTTTGATCTTGTTTTGAAAAGGAGCCGAGACCGATAGGTCTCATATCACTGAAATTATTAATCACCTCCTTCTTTGGCAATAAAACCAGATTAGTATGAGTGATGAATTGTGGTATCTCAACTCCACAAAAGAAAGCTCTAACCATTTGAAGCACATCTAACTTGATAATCTCCCAGCACTTCTGATAAAAATGTCCTGAGAATCCATCAGGCCCACTAGCACTGTCCCCATTGAGTGAAAATACTGCCTCCTTTACTTCATTTTCTGCTGGTAACTCTTCCATACTGTTTTGCTGCTCTTCAGTTATCAGTTTAGGGATATTTTTCAACATTGCATAATCCTCTCCTGAATTTTCTTCACTAAACTGTGATTTAAAGAACCCGATTGCCTCAGAACCAATATCTACTTCATTTTCCAGCCATGTACCAGTTGGATCTTGTATTCTTTTCAAAGTCAATTTATTCCTCCCGCCCTCACATATGAATGGAAGAATTTTGTATTTTTGTCTCCATCATTGAACCATTTCATACCAGCTTTCTGCTTCCAATACTCCTCCTCCAAGTGTAAGAATCTGGTTAGTTCAGCCTGTGCCTGATGTAACTGCATTCTATTTTCCCTTGAAGCATTATTTTGAAATTGCAACTCCTTCACCTTTATAGTATCCTCTGTAGTGGCAATCTGTGAAAAATATTCCCATAAGTGTTCTGCTCCATTGAACCAAGTACTTTTTAAGTTTCTTCAACTTGTGATGAAATACATAAAATGGATTTCCACAGAAATCAGCAGTCCGACTCTCTCCTTTACCACCTCCATAAATGTATGATGATTTGTCCAGAAGTTGAGAAACTTAAAAGACTTGACAATATGCTGAGCATTGCTATTACACTCAAGATGTAGTGGTGCATGATCAGAACCATGTCTAATCAGATGAGTCACTGCTGTAGATGGCATGATGTCTAGAACCTGCTGATTCACCAGTATTCTATCTAACCTTTTAAAAATGCACTCCTCTTCAGTTCTCCCATTCCACCAGGTGAATTTGCTTCCTGTAAAACCTACATCAATCAAACCACAACTTTGTATACAAGTAGAAAAATCCAGTGTCTCATTGGATGAAGCTGGAAGACCACCTTGCTTCTCCTCATCAGAGACTATGGCATTAAAGTCCCCTCCTATTATCCAAGGAAGGTCATGCTGATTTGCTAACTCTACCATAGCATCCCACAACTCTTCCCTCTCATCTCTAGCACACTTAGCATAAACTACTGACACCAGCACTGATTGATTCAAGGATGAGTGAGTTAGCTGTAGAGTAACTTGTTGTTCTGATTCAGATATAACTACACCAAGCCATTCATTTATCTAAAAAATCCAAATCTTTCCTGAACAATTCACCTTACAATTCTGATAGCCTAACTTCCTTCTATACTCTTCAATAGCAATTGGATCCTGAAAGGGTTCCATTAGGCCTATAATAGAATAATGATGTCTCCTTTTCAGATCAATTAACCTCTCAAAAGATTTATGAGTGTTAACTGACCTAATATTCCAAAATAAAGCTTTGTCTATCATTGAGAATTATTGGTTTTGTTCTTACTCCTCCTTGTTGAAACTCCTGGAGCTGGAATACTAATGCTTCTGACAGGTTTTTGTTTATTTGTTGCCTGCTTCAATTTCTGCATGCTTCTAGGAGATAAATCTCCCTGCTGTGCTATATCATCAATGTTCTGAGTTAAATCTTCCTCATCTTGGCGATTGAGATCAACATGTGCCTCATCTTGTTTTTCATAAAGTGCACTCTTTAGTTGTTCTTGTCACACCCTAATTTCTGTTAGGGCGTGATGGGCACCCGACCCTTATTTAGGGCCGAGCGAACCCGCTGACTCTCGCAATACTCGTAATCATGCTGGGCCCTCAAATCATGACATAAATGTATAATGAAAGCTTTTCGAAGAACAATATGCTTTTCCTCTTTATCAAATCAAATAAAACCTGCAACATACGAAACTTGTAACACAATGCATAATAATACATCGGCTTACATAGCCGCTTACAAAACCGACATCTTATACACACGACACTGTCTGCAAAGTCTCTAACATAACTCCAGATACCATAGCAAAAGCACTCTGACTCGGCAACACTCCGGGAGGAAATGGAGCTCCACTAATATCTTCTACTCACCTGGGTGTAGCTGCGTGGCATAAAACGCAGCCACCGAAGAAAGGGGGTCAGTACGGAATATGTACTGAGTATGTAAAGCATGGAGTACCATAAACAGGATCATAATCGAAATAGGAATTACAGAGACGAGTATAACAACCAGAAAACCATAAGACTTGCCTTTGAAAACGTATACCATGCATGTCAATATCATAAAACCATCATGTATACATATAACGTGTCCCGGCCCTCTAGTGAGGGACTCGGTGAAGACGTATACCATGCATGTCAATATCATAAAACCATCATGTATACATATAACATGTCATCATGTCATCATATATACATGTATATACCGTACCCGGCCCTCTAGTGAGGGATTCGGTGAATAGCGTACCCGGCCCTTTCGGGACTCGGTGAATAGAATCATCATATGCCATCCTGGCCGCCATCCCCGTATCATCATATATATATACCGTACCCGGCCCTCTAGTGAGGGACTCGGTGAATAATGCAGTGGAATGTGCACGAATACGTACCCGGCCCGGGACTCGGTGAAAGATGCATTGAGGCATGCACGAGCAGAGTAGTGAGAAACCATATGCACATAAATCATCATTACAGACTCAATGGATAAGTAAGTAGTCGACGCTCGAGAGTCAAAACGGAAATCATGTTAAGTTCTTTAAAAAACAAAGTCGTCAGGACTATATAAGGGAAGATCTCGGGCACCACGGATATGCATCGAACCAATCCGGGCCCGCCCATAAAAATTAAGATAATTATACGTTATAGAATCACTTACGAGCATATCAAAGCAATCCGGTTCTGTCTATGAAAGTTAGGGAATTTTCAACATAAAACCCTTTTGGAGCAAAACTCTTTATACCACATTTGAATTCAATCATACAAAAGACATAAAGACCGTAGTTCTACCACATTAAGAATGCCAACATTAAGAGGTGGATATGAATCATAATCATGCTCGGATCATGAGAGTGGAGTTACCCCGAGGCTCGTATCATAGCCTACTTACCACTAAGACATGCCAAAAGAAAGAAGGGATAAGCTTCACATACCTTGTCCGCTTTCTAAGCTATTCTGAACTTAAGCCTTGGCTTCTCAAAATCTACAATATCATCGTTAGACGCCAAACATTAGTCATGAGCACTTAGGAATCCAATTCCAAACTAGCACTTTATCTACAGAAATTTGGGCAGCATTTCCCTTGTAAATCCAACACCCCGAGAGTTCAACTCGGCCAAATCTTCAACGACAATACCAACAACCATATAAATAACTTCGACAATAAATTCAAAACGTATTCTAACATTAATAACTCTTGTCTATACAATTCGACGATATTTCATGGTCATTCAAATCAACCGCATACGACCAAAACAACCTCAATATTCACACGTTTACAACATTATCTTCATAAATACAAGAAGCTACATTAGTAACATATTGGCTTCCAAAACAGCCCACAACAATTACGACACTAACTTGAATCATTAAACTCTCATTTGCATCATAGAATCCATGACGACAACAACCAAAATACCACACAAAATTAGTTCATTTCGTAGCATACAAAACAGCCCATTTTCGGCCACCACCTCAACACACAAATTCCATGAACTTCATCCATTCCCACGCATTACAACAACAGCCGAACATGCTAAATACAATTAATTCCCACTTCTACACAATACCACATACACACGGCCACACACCACACATACACGGCTATAACAACAACACCACAATTTCATGAATTTCACTCGTTTTCACACTCCACAACATACACAAACTATGCACAACCACCTATAAGACATGTAAAGAGAATTAAATCTTACCTTCCACTTACTTCTCCTTCGGCTAGAGTTGATGAATTGCAACAACGAACGATCTAATTACTCCAACGACTACTCCATGTCGTAGAGGACCTTCCAATTAGTGGGAAAGCTAGGAGAAATTATTTTTTTCCCATCAATTTTTGAGGGCTTCAATTTCGGTCACCTTGGCTGAATATGGTTCCTCCAAGTTTCTTGAAATTTCTCGAGTGTGGAAAAGATGATAAATGGTGTCTTGCTTGGTCATCCATAATATATATATACTTAGCCCCTACAAATATAAAATGAACACATGTACCCCTCATAATTTGCACTAATTAAATTTGGCCAACCAAGGGGGAGAAGAGGGCCCCACGGCCATATAGGGCCCCACACACACGGCCATATAGGGCCATTTTCATGAAATATTAGTTTCCATAATTTCACTTTTATCTTCAAATTTTCCTTAATATTTCCATCCAATACAACCATAAGCAACTTATGCCTTAAAACAAAGTCGAAAAGTAGCCTTGTTCTTAACTTGTCGCAACCAACTTAAAATATTCCGACGTACAAAATATGGGATATAACAGTTCTACAGGCAAATTGACAGCCTTGTTACTTGGTGGCCTTGTGATTTCTTTTCCTTCTTTTTCTGCATTCTCTTCCAGTCCCTGATCTGATATAGGAGTCTCATCTTGTTCTGCATCCTTTTCTTTTTCTTCATTCTCCTCCAATCCCTCATCTTGACCTGCATCCTCCTGCAGTACATCAGCTGATTTATCCTCTTCCATACCTTTCTCCAAGTTTTTGGGGAGTAAGGTATCACCTATTTCTTCTAATTCATGTTCCTTGTCTTGTCTAACTATAGTATTTGTGTTCATCTTAGACACCTGTTGAGACAAAAACTCCCCTTCATCATTAAGTTGTTTACCAAAGTTCTGCTCAATTCATGCCTTTGCTGATATCCTCTCCACCTGATTGGACTCTTCCATCTGCTTGCCCTTGCCTTTATCCTTGTTATTTACAATTTGCTGCACTGAAACAATCTGATTAACAGCCTCAGAAACCTTTGCTTCTACCATTGTTCCATCTGAGGCCTTCTGCACATCAGTCAAGTCTACTATATCCTCATCTGTGTTCTGCAGTCTTTTGCATATTGATTATTTTGCAAAGTTGATTCTCCTTTAGTCTCCAAGAGTTTGCATCATATCTACCTCTATGAATATGCCTCTTATGCCTTTGTTTTCCTTTCTTCTCCTTGAATCCATCATTATCATTAACCTCTGGAGGCTGCACCTTGTCTCTCTTGCTTCCTTCCCTTTCATTGTGTGAGCATTAGTCCCCTTGTTTCCAGATCTGCTATTATTTGCATTGGTTAGCTCCTTATTCTTCCTTTGATCTTCCTTACTGTTCTCCTCCTGTTCTTTGTCTGAACTTTGTTCCTCATCCTTGGGATACAATTCTGGATGAATGACATAGCAATCTTGTTCATTATGCCCATGAAGTTTGCAGTTTTTGCAATACTTAGGAACATAATCATAATTGATCTTTATCCATTTATCCACAATCTCCCCCGTACTCTTCTTTTTCACCCCTATATTGATTCTCTTCGGGAATTCTCCAAGCAAGTCTACTTCTACCTTCACTCTCGCACAACTTGGCCTGGTTTTATTAGTTGTGGCCATATCAACTTGTAGGGGCTTTCCAACAGCAGATGCTAGTGAAAAAACTGCCTCTTTCACAAAATAATTTGGAGGTAATGATGGGAATGATATCCATGCAATAGCAATCTTCGTTTCCTCCTCTGGATCAAACCATGGATCCCATTTGAACGTACGCATGGGATAAGACCAGCTCTTATGCGTAATGTAATATGCAGGTTTGGACAATAAGGTCACGTAATCTTCTAGAGAAGAAGCACGTATTAGCACATACCTATTGCTCAGCAAACCAATAATACACTCTCCTTTCAAACCACATTGTTTTGGAATTAAGGTTCTCAATTCTTTTACGTCAGGCCATCCATATGAGAATTTCCCAACGACAGCATATTGTAGTTTTTCCTTGATAATCATCTGCTCAATCTCTTCTTCTTCCCATACTACCATGGGCTCTCCATGCAAATATGTGACCTTTTTCATGGGTAGTGTAGGACTATACGTAGTATTAGAAGTTGTTGGATTAAGGGCTGTAGCGTAAGTTTGGTTTGGTAAAAGGTGAATAGGTTGCATTGGTGGTGTTGTGTTAGCCTGGACAGCCACAATGGGTGGCTGTCCAGTGGCCGGAGAGGCCATGCTCATCGTGAAAAGGTTAGGGACTTATTAGGGTTTCGGCTAGTTTTAGGGTTTCGGTGGAGAGAGCTAGTTTTTTTTTTCTTCTATCGACTAGGCTACCACATATGCTGTACAACCAAAAGTGCAGATAATAGGCCCAATTACGAATAACAAGCACAAGCTATCTTCGTAGGGATCTAGTAGCTCAGTTGGTTGGCTACCTGAACTCTCACCTTGTTGGTGAGGGTTCGAATCCCTATATTATAATCCCCTTCCCCTACCCCCTATGTAATAAAAATAATTTAAAAATAAAAAAATAAAAAAATAAAATAAGCACAAGCTATCTTCTTCTCAAATTTTCTAAGTGTCAAGCTGTGGTATACATAGTATACCACTGATATACTTACTAAGATAGAGAGCAAAACCCATGAAAGGCATACCCCCAACACATATAAATCCTCCAATATCAACTTAGATCACACAGGAAATTTCAATTCTACCTAGCAAATCTCATAATTCCCAAACTTAGATATTTAGCTACTAATTAAGGCTAAACAAACAACTAAAGCTATCTATAACAAACAGTTTCAAGACTAATGAACACAGACTCAAAACATGAATGTCATAGAGTAATTCAACTAGAGTAGGAAGAAAAACCAAGCAAATTCAAACCAAACAAGTTATGCGCAGATCCAAGTTTAAAACAATCTTTAATGCAGGACAATGACATAAAAGTGAATTATCACCTAGGACTATAACTAGCAGAGGGCAGATTCAGGCAAAAGTGAGACAAAATCAGTTTAGTCTCAATATGCTTTTCAGTTTTCAAATTTTTTGAAGTTACACTCAACAGGTTTTGAAGGTTCACTTAGACAGTTAACACGTTAAACTAGTGGTAGGAGTTATTTCTATTCCATTTTTTGTATAAAACAAGATGTCACAGAAGAAAGTTAAAGGTCTAAGGATATTTTCTAAGTCAATTTTAACTCGACAGGTCCAAGTATCAAGCAATATAGGTCACAGGTTTACAAATACAACCCAGGTTCTCAAACTCTAGTTTAGGTTCAATCATAGGTCACAAAAGTCTCAACTAAGCACAAGAATTATCTTAGCATATGAACAGTCTCATAGAAGACATTAACAGGGCCTAATAGTTTGTACTTAGTCTTATTCTCAGAACTTAAACAAGCAGGTTCAATATAACTATAGGATCAAACAGGGTCCTATTAGGACATAAAGAGTAATCAAGGAAGGATCTACAAGTCCACAAGAAAGTAGGAGGGAACATGAAAACTATCCTAGGTGTAAACATGAGTTAACTATGGCCATAACAAGTCACAAATGATAGGAAAACTAATATGGAAGCAATTACAGATCCCAAAAGGGCCTAAACCATGACTAAGAGAGGTTAATGACACTATCCTAAGTTCAACCCATCCCATCAGACATGTCTTGGTTCAAATAAAGCAAGCAAGGGTTGGAATCATACAAGCAAATAGCACATAGACAGTCTATAGTAAGCACACAACTAAGGATAATGCACATAAATGGCCAAGTGCCCATATGATAAACAAAGAAAGTACATGCTAACCTTTTTTACTTTAGTTTTAGTTTGTCGAAGCATAGAATAGTTCAAACAGTAAGCAGGGGACAAAGAAAACAAGTTTCAAAAATCAGACACATAGAAAGGAAGGGAACGAAAGTCTTGAGCTATCACTAGATTTAGTTTCAGACTCCCTTTGAGGTTCAATTTTAACTTTCCTTGTACCATTTACTTTTAATAATCTAGCAATCAAGGGATATTTAAAGCCTACCTAATCAACGTAAACTCATAGAGCATACTACACAGCAACCTAGACAACAAACAAGCTTGAAAGAGAGGACAAGTCACAGTGAGATCACAAACAACACACCACAATCCCAAAGACACTAGCCTAGGACTCTGGTTCTCAATTTTAAACAAAGAAAACAAGTTCTCCTATTCCCTATTATTTGCTTCCTATGACAGTTCCTAAAACAAGAGGTTAAACACCCGCACAAGACCAAACATGACTCAAACTATTCTAAAACCAACATGACTAGCTATAAATCCATCAAGTTCCTATTTTTTAAACAGATTCTTAGTTTTAGAGGCTTCCAGCCACAATCAGCAATTTCAAAATCTACAAAGAGAGTTAAGAGATTCATTCTTTACTTTTCTAAGGCTTAGCAAGATTCAAAGATGACAAAATGTATACAAGTGAAGCAAAACAGTCACAAAAGCACATAAGTCCTTCTTTATCATAGCTTTAACAGTCATTTAGTCAAAAAGAGAAAATCAGAGGTTCAAGTTTTAAAGGTTCACAAGATTTTACAGTTAGCTAATCTTTTAAAAGCTATTTTTTTGCAAATTTTGAAAAGATTCAATCTTTAAAGGGTAGGAGAACAAGTCCAACATAGATAAAACAAGGAAACAGAGATTCAAATACCTTCTAGTCCAAATATATGTGAAGAATATACAGAAACAAATAACACATTTCAGTTTTTAAAGTTATTTTTAGCTCAGAATCAATCCATAAGGACCATACAGGATCAGAACATATGACATTCTTTTAAGACTCCAAAAATGTGCACAAATAGGCTAACCCAAAGAAAAATCATAGACTCAAGTTCCATTTTTAACCAGTTCTGATTTGAAAGTTATTTAACCATTTCAAAATGTATTTACATCATCATTTAGACTAGGTTTTAGCTTATTAACAATAAAGACAAGAACACAAATTCAACTTATCAGGTTTCTAAAATTGTTTTAGGAAAAGAACATTTGGCAACCAACCATAAGTCAAACTTAATACCTATACTTTTGTCTAAGGATCATTATACCTTGGATTAATGATCTAATTTTAACTTAAAACAAATCAACAGAAGACCAAAGAAACACAGAATTCTTAAACAGTAGTAAAACAACACAACAAATGTAAAAATGGGCCTTAGAACCCTCAAACATGCCAATGTAACAGTAACTAATGGTCAAACAAACAAATTTACTTTATTTTAAGCCAGTCTTAACCTTAATACCTACTAGTCAACAAAATCTTTGAAACTTCATTATATTGTCATCATAACAAGGTAATCTTAATAGTTCTATAAAACAGTAACCAAGATAATTTTAAAACAACCATAAACACATCAATACATGTAAATAAGCTAGGACAAAAATGAAATAGGATAGAATAGGGATATTACCTTTTTGTGGGGCAACCTAAAGATCAAAATGGAGGGACTGGATCACTATGCTTCAACACCAACACTCGACCTTTAAAAACAGCCTTTTTTTTAAAAAGTATAATGTAGTGTTTTTTTTTAGTATTCTTTATAGTATATCTATATATCTTCTAGTATTTCTATAGTAGTAATGTTTTTATAGTAGGAAAACTTGGATTCTTAAAATTTAGGTTTCTAAAAATCCTCTTAAATTCTCTAAAAACTCTCCCCTAAAAATGTCACAAAACCCTTCTATTTATAGCACAAAATGATGTTAAGGATAAAAAATGGAAGGTTCTAGGTTCCCCCTTAACCGAATTTCCCCCCAATTCCAAAACCTTATCCAAACAAATTCAAATTCAGTAAAAGACAAAAACATATCGCACTAAATCATGCCTTATCCACCAAATTCTATCAATAATTGAATAGAATAACAAAAAATGCCAACTAATTGTACCTTAAAATCCAAATAAAATTAGAAAATACTAGGATAGTACACCTAGAAAATTATATCACAGATTTAATCCTATTCCAATGGTACAATTGTGCCAAATTGTACAAACAAGATAGAATCCCCAAAAACGGTACTCAAATAAAAGAATTTTCTTGGAAATTACCCTAGGTCCTCGCATTGAGTGTATATAGCGCACAAGTTGGCTAAGGGCTTGAGGCCCCGCCCAGGCAACCATATACATGAGAAAAACCTGAATAATATCCCAAAACGATTCAAATTTGAGACCAACAACTAAAATTTATACGAAATTGAACCTGGGAGCTATTACATCTCAGAAAATTTGAGTTATCGCGTTGTGAATAGACAAATGTGAGCTTAAGGTAAACATGAAGTCCTTATGAATTTAAGGAGAGTATTTGATAGCTTTAAAGTGCTACAAGATTTTGAAGTCATATGGATATGTGAAACTAAGTTCGTTGAAGGAAGTGAAATGTAAGTCATGTTGGAGAGGTTTTCGCTATATTTGAGCTAATATTTATTTAGTAATGTCTTGAGCAGGGGCTATAGGGCCTCTTGTATGGTAAATGAAGTGTTATGTAAGTGTTAATAAGGTTCCGCAAGGATTGTAGGTTGAACGAATCGACGAGAGAAATTTTCGGAAAACTTTGGGTTATAGACCACTTATACGGACCGTATAAGTTATACAGCCCGCATAAATGGTCCGTATAACCATGACAGAGAAGGGTGTTTTCAAGGTGTGATTATACGGTCCATTTATATGGACTGTATAAGTTATACGGACCGTATAAATGGCCGTATAACTCGGTCGGACAGTTTTTTTCTTTTTGTATAAATAGATGACCCTCGATCTATTTTCTCATTTCCAACATTTCCCCAAGTCTTAAAAGCTCTAGAACCTTCTCATACATATATTGGACCAAACTCAAGAGAAATCAAGGATCAAATAGCAAGAATCAAATGATCCAAGTGTTGGAAGGCTCACTAGGGTTTGTAGAACTCAAGAGTTTCTTTGGTATTGAAGCTAGGGTTTTTATACAAGTTGGTAACTTGATCCAAAGATCATTCCTATGATATAAAAGGTTAGTTTCCATGACTGTTTCATGTTTTTAAGCATGTTTAGTTGTTGAACAACTTGATGGAGAGAAAGAAAGCAAAAGAGGAAGTTCAAATGTGGGTTTGATGATGTTATGAGTAATAAATTGACTTGAGTTGTAATTGTTGAAGTAGTTTGGGTATAATCTTGCTATGAATAGTAGTAATGATGATGAGAAGTGTGGTATACGAGTGTATATAGAGTTGTATTGAAGTTGTTGTTGTAGGTTGGTTATGAAAAGGAATTTTGGGCATGTAATGAAGTCTCTTAATTAAGAAATTGTTGATAATGTCATTGTTGATTGGGAGCTGTTTTATGATATAATGGAAGTCGATAAAACAAAGGAACTGCTGTCCAATTCTCTCTAGCTCATGAATTATTCTAGTTGAACTTAGAGTGTCTTAAAGACTTAACCTTAGTATGATCTTTTTAAATGTAGATCTTGTGAACGTGGAAGGAGAACGTTAAACGATTAAGAAGACGTTAAGGTATGTTAATGCTATTCCTTCTTCATTTTGGTATGATCCTATGTTATGAGCCAACAAGCGATTAAACGAGCTTCCATATTACTCTACTCTTAGAAGCACTAGGAGTACTTCGGTCTTTGATGTTCCTATACCCCGTTTATGATTGTTCCTTTTGTTCATGGGTCTTGAGGTTTCTTATGTTGATGATGTTAACTCAAACGATGTTCATCCGAGATAGTACGACCTTGTGTCACTCCGAGAGTTCCATGTATTCAGTTAATACATGCTTTGCATTCATATACATATGCATATTGACCCATGACTAGAAGGAATTATATACGCGAGTATTATATATATATGGGGTATGGGGAAAGAGAATGGCGTTATATACGCATTACCACCTGATCAACTGGTGCACCTTGATGATGATATATGGATCGAGCCGTACGTTCCTCGGCATTATTATTATATGATATATGGATCGGCCCGTACGTTCCTCGGAATTATTATTATATGATATATGGATCGGGCCGTACGTTCCTTGGCATTACTATTTTATGGGATATGGATCGGGCTAAACGTTCCTCAGCACTATGACCTATATTATATATATGAGCATGATTATCATTGAGAGCATGCAGATTATGCGCCCACAGAGGCATTGTTAGCTATACAGATACTTGTTCATACAAATCTATGCAGACAGTCAGTTCAGCTTTGATTTCCAGATTTCGTTCATGATTCTCATGCTTATACTTGTGATACTCTTATCCCTTACATACTCAGTACCTTATCTGTACTGACTCCCCTATTGCACGGGGGGGGGAAGCGTTCACGCCCGCAGGTTCAGGTAGAAGACAGGTGGTCCAGCTCCGTAAGACCTCTATATCCAGCAATGGTCAGTGCACTCCATTTGATCCAGAGCTGCAGTCTATTTTGGTATGCCATTATTTTGAGATGTATATGCATATGGGTATGACGAGGCCCTGTCCCGTCCTTTCTACAACTTGATACTCTAGTAGATGTCTGTAGACAGATGTATACGTATGTCAGATGATTTTAGCCTTGTCGGCTCCTATTCTTTTGTGTACAGTATATGTAGCGGTCTAGTTGGCTTGCATTGTTCTTTTAGCTTGTATGTATGTAAATGTATAGAGTTCATAATAGATTAGTTTAAGTCACTTATGGGCCCTTGATGTTCAGTATGGTTCATATATGAATAGAGGGGTGTGTGGTCACTAGAGGTCAGACAGTCGTCACGACTCATCAGTTTGGGTCGTGACAGAAGTGGTATCGCAGCGATTCCGTCTAGGGTTGTCTACGCGACCGTGTCTAGTAGAGTTTTGCTTATGGGTATTTTGTGCACCACACTTATAAACAGGAGGCTACGGGACATTTAGGATGATGTCATTCTTTTCACTCTTAGGTCGTGCGATAGAGCCGTGAGTTAAGAGTTTGCCCTCTAATGATTTGTTCTGATTTCAGCGATGCGCCGCAAGAAAGCTACAGCTACCCAGAAGGGCAAGAGAGTGCCTGGTGAGGCCACTAGCCGTACTCAGCGGGCTACTAGGACTCAAGATGATGTTCAGAGTGAGAGCCCATCCTAGACTTCACATACCCCGCCTCCAGCACCCGCCCCAGTTCCTCAGCCAGATACACCGGGCCAGGATGTACGGGATCTTTGTACAGTTATTAACCAGATTGGTAGCCACCCAGGCTTAGCGGTAGGGGGTTAGTGTTGATCAAGCAGACAGGGCTAGTAGTTCGAGGGTTAAGACTCTCCTCGGATTAGACCCTCCAGAGTTTGCGGTGATAAAGAAAAATATGGACCCCCAGGACTTCATTGATGGTATGCAGAGGACTTTGAGGGTTATGCACGCGGATGAGGTCTAGTCTGTGAAGTTAGCTTCATATAGGCTTCGTGATATTGCAGTAAAGTGGTATCAGACTTGGGAACTATCTAGGGGAGAGAATGCTCCACCAGCTATTTGGCGAGAGTTTTCAGATGTTTTCATTCACCATTAATTACCTCCAGAAGTCAGACGAGCCCGAGCAGATAGATTTCTGTGTATCGAGCAGGGCAGTCTGAATGTCTAAGAGTATTGTGTGTATTTTGATTCTATGGCTAGATATGCCCCAGCCATGGTGGCTGAGATAGAGGACAGAGTTCATCATTTTGTGGCGGGTTCAGGGCTACATTTGATAGATTCTTGTATGACTGCCGCATTATAGCCGAGCATGGATATCTCCCGTATACAGGCATATGCACAGAATTTGGAGGACCGCAAGCGTCAGCGGAGGACAGAGCGTGACCGTGACCGGGGCCATGGCAAGAGGGCCAAATCTTTAGATACCGGGGGTGAGTCCAGGGGAGGATAAAGACAGCAGTATCCCCGATATCCATTCCATTCAGCAGGGAGTGCACCTCTATGATTTTCAGGTCCGAGATTTGATCGGTCTTTTTATTCCGGAGCGGGTCAGAGTTCTAGAGCTTCAGGTTCTCAGCATAGACCGGAGTCAGGCCAGATGAGACCCCTTTTTCCACGATGTGCCCAGTGTGGCAAGTTACACGCAGGTTAGTATCGGCTAGGATTAGATGTTTATTATACTTGTGGCCAGCCAGGTCATAGGA
The DNA here is from genome assembly GCF_029784015.1 of Lycium ferocissimum. NCBI lineage: Eukaryota > Viridiplantae > Streptophyta > Magnoliopsida > Solanales > Solanaceae > Lycium > Lycium ferocissimum. The sequence continues at coordinate 16,016,600 of NC_081343.1, read as the reverse complement.
TGCGGCAGTGTCCGATGAGAGAGAGTGGGGGTATGGTTCAGCCTACAAGGTCTATGGCTGGTTCTTCTTTTACAGTACGCCCTTCAGGGCAAGTTCTCCAGACACCAGCAGGACGAGGTAGAGGGAGGAGCGGAGCATCCAGCTCGAGCGGTCCTCAGCACCACGTATATGCACTAGCTGGTAGGCAGGATTGTGAGTCATCTCCTAATGTCGTCACAAGTATATTATCACTCTCTTCCTTTGATGTGTATGCACTGATTGACCCAGGTTCCACCTTATCATATGTTACTCCATTTGTCGCCGGCAAATTTGGAATAGAGCCTGAATCGATTAAACCGTTTGAGGTGTCAACACCAATTGGTGATCCAGCCATAGCTAGACAGATATATCGAGGTTGTGTAGTGATAGTTTATAATCATCATACCTTAACAGATTTGATTGAGTTAGACATGATTGATTTCGATGTGATCATGGGTATGGATTGGTTGGCTTCCTGTAGCGCCAATGTTGATTGCAGAACGAAGGCAGTTTGATTCCAATTTCTGGGCGAACCAGTCCTTGAGTGGAAGGGCAATGCTGCTTCGCTGAAGGGTAGGTTTATTTCCTACCTTAAGACGAGGAAGATGATTAGAATGGGGTACGTTTATCACTTGGTTCTGGTTCAGGATGTACAAGTAGAGTCACCGACCCTTCAGTCTGTCCCTGTGGTTAAGGAGTTCCCAGAGGTGTTTCCAGATGAGCTTCTAGGCATTCTGCCAGAGCCAGAGATTGATTTTACTATCGATTTATTGCCAGAGACTCAGCCAATATCTATTCCTCCTTATAGAATGGCACCGCGGAGTTGAAAGAATTAAAGGAGCAATTGAGGGATTTACTTGAGAAGGGTTTTATTAGGCCCAGTACATCTCCGTGGGGAGTGCCGGTGTTATTTGTAAGAAAAAAGGATGGCTCCTTGTGAATGTGTATTGACTATAGGCAATTGAATAAAGTGACTGTGAAGAATAAGTATCCGCTTCCGAGAATTGATGACTTATTTGATCAGCTACGAGGCACTAAATATTTTTTGAAAATAGACTTGAGATCGGGGTATCATCAGGTTAGGGTGAAAGAGGAAGACATTTTCGAAGACAACATTCCGGACTAGATATGGGCACTATGAGTTTCGTGTTATGCCGTTCGGGTTAACTAATGCTCCAGCTATGTTTATGGACTTAATGAATCGCGTATTCAGGCCCTTCCTAGATCTGTTCGTGATTGTATTCATAGATGATATTTAGGTTTATTCGCCGTCAGAGGCAGATCATGCAGAACATTTACGAGCAATGCTTAGAATACTTCGAGACAGAGAGTTGTATGCTAAATTCTCCAAGTGTGAGTTCTGGTTGAACTCTGTGGCTTTTCTTGGCCACATTATTTCAGACGAAGGCATTAGAGTTGATACTCAAAATATTAAAGCTGTAAAGAATTGGCCAAGGCCCATGACACCAACGGAGATACATAGTTTCTTGGGTTTGGATGGTTATTACAGAAGGTTTCTCTTTCAGCCCCATTGACCAAGCTGACTCAGAAATCAGCTAAATTACAGTGGACAGATGCATGTGAGCGGAGTTTTCATATGTTAAAGGACAAGTTGACCTCAACACCCGTTTTGACTCTTCCAGAAGGAATAGATGGCTATGTGATATATTGTGATGCTTCGGGTATTGGTCTGGGATGTGTATTGATGCAGCACGGTAAGGTTGTTGCTTATGCGTCTAGGCAGTTAAAGAAGCACGAGAAGAATTATCCGACTCATGATCTTGAGTTAGCTGCGGTGATCCATGCTTTGAAATTGTGAAGACATTATTTATACGGTACCCATGTTGATATCTATACCGATCACAAGAGCCTCCAGTCTATCTTTAAGCAGAAGAATTTGAATTTATGCCAGAGGCGGTTGCTAGAATTGTTGAAAGACTATGATGTCAATATTCTGTACCATCCTGGAAAGGCTAATGTAGTAGCTGACGCTCTTAGTCGTAAATCTATGGGTAGTCTAACCGATGTGCAGCCAGAGAAAAGAGAGATAGTCCGTGAAGTTCGCCGATTAGCTAGCCTTGGAGTTTGGCTGATAGACTCAGGTGATACAGGGGTTACAGTTTAGGATACAGCGATGTCATCTTTAGTGGCGGAGATAAAGGAGCGTCAGTACGATGATCCTATTCTAATCCATTATCGGAATACAGCTCCTCAGAAAGAAAAGACACCTTTCGTGATTACAGGAGATGGAGTACTCAGATATCGAGGTAGACTGTGTGTTCCTAATGTTAGAGGCCTCCGTCAGCAGGTTATAAGGGAAGACCATTATTCTCACTATTTTATCCATCCGGGAACAACCAAGATGTATCATGATCCCAAGGAAGTGTATTGGTGGGATGACATGAAGAGAGCGATAGCGGAGTTTGTCGCTCAGTGTCCAAATTGTCCGCAAGTTAAAATAGAGCATTAGAAGCCTGGAGGTTTATTACATGCTATGGATATTTTGACATGGAAATGGTAGGTAATTAATATGGATTTCATTACAGGTTTGCCCCGTAATCAGCGGAAGTAATTCAATATGGGTCACAGTTGATAGGCTCACAAAGTCAGCTCATTTCTCACCTGTCAGAACTACCTATATGGCTGAAGATTATGCCAAGCTCTACCTTAAAGAGATTTTATGACTTCACAGTGTCCTTACAGCCATTATCTCAGATAGAGGGGCACAATTCATAGCTAATTTTTAGAAATCTTTTCAGGATGGATTGGGGACTCAGGTGAGTCTTAGTACTGCATTTCACCCGCAGACCGATGGACAAGCGGAGCTTACTATACAGACACTTGAAGATATGTTGAGAGCTTGTGTGCTTGATTTTCAAGGCAGTTGGGATGACCATTTGCCTCTTATCGAATTTGCTTACAATTTTCAGTATTCAAATGGCCCCTGATGAGGCTTTGTATGGACGAAGATGTAGATCCCCTATAGGATGGTTTCATGTTGGAGAAATTCAGTTAGTTGGCCCAGATTTGATACAACAAGCAGTTGGCAAAGTGAAAGTAATTCAGGAAAGATTGCTAGCAGCTTAGATTCGACAGAAATCCTATGCAGATAATCGACGACGCAAGCTGGAATTTGAAGTAGACGATTGGGTTTTCCCGAAGGTTTCACCTATGAAAGGAGTGATGAGATTTGGCAAGAAAGGTAAGTTGAGCCCTCAGTACATCGGACCATACAGAATTGTTCGTACAGTAGGTAAAGTGGCATATGAGTTAGAGCTACCCTCTGTACTGGAGTCTATGCATCCGGTTTTTCATGTGTCGATGCTTCGTAAGTGCATTGGTGATCCTTCCAGAATTGTACCTGTAGATGATGTTCAAGTCACTGAGCAAGCGTCTTATGAAGAAGTTCCTATTGTCATTCTAGATAGGCAGGTATGGAGACTCAGAACCAAAGATGTAGGCTTCAGTTGAAGTCTTATGGAGAAATAATAATAGAGAGGAAATGACGTGGGAAGCAGAAGAAGATATGAAGTCCAAGTACACACATTTATTTCCACCTCCAGAGGAGACTCAGGCAGAGACACCATTTTCCCAGGTATGTAAAACTTTCTTTGATGTTTTTTGGTCGTGTGTGGCCATGGCGTTGTTGTTGTTGTTGTTGTAGCCTTGAGAGGTGATATATTGTGGGTTGTTGTGATAGGATGGTAGTTCCATATTATAGGGGAAACTCTAGCGAAATATTTGTTGAATCCCCGAGAGCCTAACATTTTAGGACGGATGTTCCTAAGGGGGGGCAGAATGTTACATCTCAGAAAATTTAAGTTATCGCGTTATGAATAGACGAATGCTAGATTAAGGTAAACATGAAGTCCTTATGAAGTTAAGGAGAGTATTTGATAGCTTTAAAGTGTATACTAGAAGATTTTGAAGTCGTATGGATATTTGAAACTATGTTCGTTGAAGGAAGTGAAATGTAAGTCATGTGTTATATCCCGTATTTTGTACATTGGGATAATCCGAGTTAACCATCATAATTTAAGGACGAGACTATTCCGGGATATGAGGTTGAGACTCTTGACCTCCGGTTTTGTTTTAAGGCATAAGTTGCTTATGATTTTATTGGTATGGAATATTAAGGAAAATTTGGGGTTAAAAAGTTAATTATGGAAAGTTGGTTATCTCATGAAAATGGCCATATGTGGCCATGTGTGGGGTGTGGGCCATGGGCCACATGGATGAATTATATATGTAAGTGAA